>NW_025791659.1:2419509-2719509 GCF_921293095.1 Ischnura elegans | reverse complement strand
AAACACATTTTCAAAGATGGACTGCATGAAATAACGGAATTGAGGATTGCTTAAGCATCAAGGGACTGTTGTCTGAAAATGGTAACTATTCAACATAAATGAATGCAAATACAACCGCGAAGAAACCAGATCTTCCGTCGATTCTCAAGTCATGATAACCTTTCAAGGATTCGGTGATGCACTCGCCAACGGCTATACGAGACGGACGTGTGTGCGGATCGCTCTGTACGATCGTACTCTGTGATTCATACGGCGAGCGGAAGTTGCACTGCCCGGCATTTGCCTCGGCATTCGCCCGGGCTCGGTTTGCTCGGGGCAAGATCGAGCGTCATTTTCTTTCACGAGCGATTGTGAGCTCTGAAACTTAGGTTTCGCTTCCGAAGTGATTTATTGGCAAGCTGAGCGCGGAAACGCGAACAGCTGAAAAAGTCATCATGCCAAAAGTACGAGTTAATACGTTAAACGTTAACTTTAACACTCTAACAGAAGTGACTAGTTGCGAGTTAATGACTTTCCTGGACGAGGTCATACAAGCAAAGGAGGAAGACCTGTTGGGACTACAATTCGGGCCATTCCGGAAGACAGCCTTCCTAAAGGTCCGGACGGGGGAGATTATGCAGAGGATATTGATGGAGCACGAAGGAGATCTACCCTTTCCTTCCACGAGGAACATGAGGGGGGTGAACATCGAGACTGCAACGAGAATTGCCACCTACGTGAGGATTTGTCTTCTCCCCTTCGAAGTGACAGAAACTGAGGTACGTGATGTGTTGAACAATTATGGAAAAATTGTATCGTACCTGGAGACTAGGTGGGGAGGGGAGCACAAGCTCAGAGTAAAGAATTGGAATAGGACGGCGAAGATGATTATTGAAAAGAACATTCCCAGCTACCTAAACATTGCGGGGGAGCGAGCCATAATTCATTATGACGGCCAGGTGGTGACTTGCTCGAAGTGCGGGGGGACGGAACATCTTAGAATTAATTGCCTTAATGTACTTGCACCAGTGAAGAGGGGGTACAGCGACGTAGTGAAGTCCATAACTGAGGGTGAACTAATTGATGCAGAGGAAAGTCATGCTGACTTAAAAATAATGGGGGAAATTGAAGGGGACGAAGAGGCGGCCCGTTCAAGTAAACAGGAGGAGATGGAATTGGGTCAAGGGGAGGGGCTCTCAATGGAAAGTCGATACGGCTGGGGGGAAGAAAAAGAGTACGCAAGGCACAACGGGTACTCGCAGTGGGAGGATTAGAAATCTAAATACAACTAGTGCATCGGAAAGTGGTTCCGATGAGGAAAAGGATGGGATCGGTTCAAAGGTTGTAAAGAAATGCAAATAAGAAAGTAAAAAGGCATCGGAAAATTCAGTCGTAAGTGATAATAATAATAATATAATAATAATAATAATAATAATAAACAATAATAATAATAATAATAAATGAAAATATATAATTAAAAACCCAAATTTGTTGGATGACAGATGCAGAAAATGTGATAATGCCTCTGAGACGATACAGCACATCACAAGTGGATGCACTAACTTATCTCAAAAAGACTACCTACACCGTCACAATCAAATATGCAACATCATACACCAGAAATTAGCTCTGAAGTATAAACTCATAGAAAATGGAGTTCCTTATTATAAGTACACACCTAAAACCATCCTTGAAAACGACCACTGTAAGATTTATTATGACCGTTCAATTATTACCGATAAAACAGTCCATAGCAATAGACCTGATCTAGTAGTTCAAGATAAAACTCACAATGAAACGTAATTGATAGACATTACCGTACCTAATTCGCATAATATCACTACAGCCTACACCAGCAAAATGGAAAAGTATGAAGAACTTAAAAATGAAATCAAGAGATTGTGGAAATCAGATAAAGTACACATAATACCCATCATTATCTCCGCCACAGGAGTAGTGCCTCATTCACTCCATCAAGGTCTTCAAACTATTGGACTGCCGAAAAACTTGTTTATTACCATACAAAAAGCACCAATTTTAAATACTTGCCGGATTGTCAGAAAATTTTTCAAAATAGAGTTAAGAGACGAGAGTACTTGGTGATACCCGTACCTCGCCTACAACCAGCAAAAATGCTGTGAAAACATAAAAAAATATAAAATAATAATAATAATAATACGTCTTTATTGGGCGAGATTGGGACTAGAAAGTCCCATCTTCCATCTAACCCCTCGTCAAACTTTAAATATATGCAGTTAAATACATTGTCTAGTTGCTCATGAAATTAAATGTAGAGAAATTACATAAAAATAAGTAGAAGTTCCATTTTCAATCAACAATTAGCATTAAATTTAACAAAGTTACTATTGATCAAGTGTAAAAAGATGTTAGTGAACGTGGGAAAAACCTAAGGATATTGACTGTCGTCCTTATTGGAAAAAACCCACTGCAGGAAAACGCCCACACAAGAAGGGGGGCGTGAAAAACCTGCGAAAACCTACTGAGAAAGCTAATGTAAACCTGAGTATACAAATACAATGAATTACATGGAAAATTTCACCCAGTACCTGTAAAGAAAAGGAAAATTAGATGAAGCCGGATGAGATAATTGATGAATCTTTCGTACTGTTCCCGTGATGTTACATGTCTTGCTGTTGTTCTCGAAGAAGTTTTACGTGTAGTGCCTTTTTGAAGGAGGCGAGTGATGATGATTTACGTAGTGGTAGGTCAATGTTGTTCCATTCGCGGCATGCAGTAACAATGAATGATTTATTGAATCTGACTGTCCGGTGGTGAGGTATAACGAGTTTTTCATTTCCCCTCGTATTTGAGTCGTGTATTCTACTAAGTTTTTGAAATTCGTCTCTGAGGTACGCTGGTGTATTTGTCTGTAAGATTTGATAGAGAAGACAAAGGATATGCATCCGGCGTCGAGAACTAGGCTTTAACCATTTGAGATCGTTAATATGATTGGTGGTATGATCTGATATTTGTAAATTAAATATGAACCTAATGCAGGCGTTGAAGGAGCGGTGAAGTTTATTCGACAGCATCTGAGATATGTCTTGAAAGGCAACATCGGCATAATCAAAATGGGGAAGTATTAATGTTGAAATTAATTGCTTCTTTAAGGAGAGAGGAATAGTGTTTCTGAAACGTATTAATGGAAATAATGACTTATTCACTGCTTTACATATCTTAGTTATATGAGATGACCAAGACAGACTTTCATCAATGATCAATCCTAGATTAATAACTTCGTCGCAGTACTTTATGGGAGAATCGGAGATGTGTAGTTGCGGTAATTGATCTCTGTCGATTGACTTGAGTATTTTAGGATATCCAATTATAATAGCTTGGGACTTACTAGGGTTTATGCTTAGGAAGTTGGATTTGCTCCAATTGTTGATATTTTCTAGGTCATTATTTAGATTACATATTCCATTGAACAGGCTTTTAACATTTGAATTTAGGTACACTTGGAGATCGTCAGCATAAAGATGATATTTAGAATGATTTATCACTGAAGGGCAATCATTAATGTACAGAGAGAATAGCAGAGGTCCTAGAATAGAGCCTTGGGGCGCACCTCTTGTGGTTTCGATCCACCTTGAGCAGAAATCATTTGTAATCAATCGCTGATGCCGGCCTGTTAAGTATGATGTTATCCAATGGACTACCGTAGGAGAAAAACCCATGCCTCTCATTTTTGCTGCTAGGATATCTTTGTCTAAGGAATCAAAAGCTTTCAAAAATCAAGCAAAACGAGTACTGAAACTTCTTTTTGATCCATGGAGCGTCTCAAGTCATCGGTGATTTTAGTTAAAGCGGTAGATGTGCTGTGACCGTGTCTGAAGCCAGACTGAAATTTATCGAGAATACTGTTGCACTTTAAGAAATGTGTTATCTGCTCATATACAAGTTTTTCTAGAACTTTGGAAAGGATGGGAAGAAAGGATATTGGACGGAATTCTTTTTCCCCTTGGGAATTATTCTTTTTTGGAATAGGTCTGATTAATGCTCGCTTCCATTGACTTGGGAAGTGATTTTGAAATAGAGAGGAGTTAAAAATGTTGGTGATGCATGGGATAATGACAGGACATAGCTTTTTCATGAAATCTAGTGGTATACCATCGGAACCTTGTGCTTTAGACTTAATGACCAGTCTGCCGAGGGAATTCTGTTGGGGTGCGAGCTTGAGGGAGGGGAGGAGAGTCAGGGGGGTGAGACGGCAGACGGAAAGAGGGGCAGCATGGACTGGGTCGAGCAAAGTGACGGGGAATCGGAAGTGGCGGGGGAAAGTGGTTTTCCCTGCCTGCGGCCGTCACGGATGGTGGGGCACGGGAAAGGAGGAGTGACAGTGTGTCCAGTCATAGGGAAAGGAGATTAAGCGCCTCATGCCTGTTCTACACGCTTGGATCAGCTCATCCGGCTTAGCTCAGTCAAATCACTCAGCGCGAACCCATTCGTAACCAGAGGCTTAGGTCGACCCATCGCCATCTGATGGCAATGACTGAAAGTCTAAGAACACTTGAGAATCGGCGAGCGCTGAAGTATTTTATGGAAATTTTTCTAGCAAAGCAGATAATAAACGGATTTATTTTGGCATATCAGTGTATTCCCGAGTTATTATCTGTGGTACTTCTACGGAAGGAGATGAATTTAGAATAATTCAGATGATTTTTCATCAGCTAGGGCGATAATATTTCCTCAGGTTTTGTTACACGTAAAGTAGAGAATTTTGAAGTTTTTACATCGAAAAAAGTCCTAAATATATATTTTGTATATTATTACCTCGTTAATTAAATATTACGAATGTTTTGGATCATCAATGGAATGGCTATGAAGGTGACCGCGAGAAGATGGCAAAAACGCTGACGAGAAGGTGACGACGGTAAAGGCTTTCAAATTTTTTGTTCACTGGGAACGTATTATAATATTCCAGTAAGGACGTTGGTCTCATCCGCAATCCCATTTCGAGCACGCGCCGCTAACTTTGTCATTTATGAGCTCAGTGAGAAGAACCACACTCGGAAGAAAACCGAATGCAACCAAATACACGCGCCATGTTAGAGAGAGGTGATGACAACAGCGCAGCGTTTAACTTAAGCTGGGGGTCCCAGGCGAGATGATCCGACCCCCTCGGCTGAGCCGTGGCAACGTCTCTACACGGCAACATCAGCCGCCAGGACGGCTGATCCTAGGGCGCTGAGCCGAGCGTGTAGAACAGGCATCAGATACGGGTGGGTGTGGGAACAAAAGTGAAGGGGACAGAGAAAGTGACCAAGACGAAAGAAAAAAAACGAAGCTAGGGGCGCTGCTCGAAAAGGCGTCGCCCTTCACGATAGATTATTTCAAGAGAGATATTCAAGCAAAAGTTACCGGTGTTGTTCCCAAGAAGGGTAAATAATTAAAAAAAATATATGTCTCTAAAAATAGCAACTCTAAACATTGGCGGTATTACCGCCAAAAGGAAAATTGATGAAATTATTTTATGTTTTAAACGAAATAATCTAGATGTTTTGTTACTACAAGAGGTATTGCCTTCAGATTTTTGGGGAAGGCAAGATGTAAATGTGTTAATTAATTCCCAATGGAAGCGTGGCACGAGCATAATTTATAAGGAACAATTGTATGTAAAAGGTGAATATTATAGCCCAGACGGCCGCATATTGGTTGTAAATTTTGTAGGGTTTCAGATCATAAATGTATACGCCCCAGCAGGTAGTAGGCTGGTGGCGGAGAGGAAAAGTTTTTATAATGATGTATTGTGTCACTACATGACTCACTTTCAGGGAGGGAGTTTCCTGGGAGGTGATTTTAACGCGATTGTCAATACGAAAGATAGCTTTAATAATAGGGACAGGATTATTTATCCAATTAATACTGATCTATTGGAATTGCAACACGTTTTTGAAGCTGTTGACGTAAATGATATAGTATTGGAGAATCAAAAAATTAAGTACACTCTCGTAACGAGATTATATGCAACAAGACCGTTTTTATATAAAAAAGAGTTCAGACATTCAAATTTTAAAACAGGAAACATTTCCGGTTACGGTGAGCGATAGTTTTATGAAGTTATGTTGTGAAGGCGATTGACCATATAGGCGCTGAGATGCTCGTAGAGAGTGGTTTTCGTTCGAAGTGCACCTGACAGCGGTGGCCTGGTGGATAAGGCGTCCGGCCAGTGAGCAGGAGAGAGGAGTGGGCGAGGCCGGGCGTTCGAATCCTCAGGTCTCCAATTATCCGGGAGATCACCAGATGAGTATAACATTCTTCAAAAGCCATACATATCTTCGCCAACGGCCTGAGCCGTTGGTTGTCGAGGCTGGTAAGGTCTTCTGAGGCGCGTGGTCGAACTTGGCGTGCTATCATCTTCTCTTGTAGTTGAGATGGACCGACAACAGAATGGGTGCTTTCCATTCAGGCGACTCTCGCGTCACCTTGTGTTAACTCCTGTCAACTCCGAGCTAGCCACGAAAGCAAAGAACCGTATGCACAGTGATTGATGCGCGTAGAACTTGGTAGAACACGAGTTCAGAACACCGGTAAAATTTTATCCAAAGAGAACGAAGTAAGTGATTCAGAGTGAAGATCTGGAATTTTTTTGTTGATATTATTGACCTATATTGGATTCTGATCATTGGGCACTTGGATTGTTCTCTTGACCGTTTAAAGTAACCCTTGTGCTGAAAATTGTCTTTTACTTTAGATGAACGAATACAGTTTATAGCCTATGTAATTCGACTTAGTTATAGGCATGTCAGGTATTGTATCGGTTCAAACCGCGAGAGCCGCCCGCTCGCCTCTCGTTCGATATCTCCCCGTACATGTGATTGTTAACTCTCCACTCCCCCAAAATAGCAAAATTGCCCGTACGGAGACTTACCGTTTCCGGGCTTAAAATCAAGTTCCCCAATTGTTCGTGCCTGCACGCACACTCACTTATAACAGGATTTAAGGAAATCGTGGCAATAGCAAAACAAATAACTTCAATGACATCCCTTTTACATTTGATTTTTAATAACTGAACTACCATAGGTTCCAAAATTTACACTGACACTAAAGCATTCCCCAAACACACACAATAAATCCCCGTTCCAAAATCCATCGGCGTCACCTCCAACATGAAATATTCACCTCCGGCTTCTCCTTCAAAATTACAAAAGCACTTTCTCAATGATTATAAAAAAATTGATGTTTCCAACAACAAAATATACCCACGCTCTTTGGCGAATAAGCAACGTAAAAAATAGTGACATCAAACTTACACAAAAAAAACTTTCCGTGCAAAGCAAGTATAAATTGGGCGTTAGTCTGGTCACGTGGCCACCCGTCTTGAAGTCGGGCTCAATGATCCGCCAAGTGACACTAACATTCAGATATTATGCTCAAACTTCACCACGTGCCGCACTTAAGTCTTGCAGGGCCGTGACTAAGACCAGCTAACAGTAAATTCGCTAGGGCCTTATTGTGGGGAGCACACTTGGGACTTTCAAAGGGGGGAACAATCTGGACACAAAAGGATCTATTCGGGCTTTGGTAATTTCCAAGCTTACTTCCTTTATCCGATGTTCTCGCCACCCCTGAAGAGCTGTCCTCGTATCTGCCTCCTCCACATGCCGTAGCTTGGCTGCTGCTGCTTGTCACTGAACACCACTATTTGACTTATCTCGTGTCAGACCGTAGGAGAGAGAGAGCTATCCTTCTCGTATCTCCCTTTTATAAACTCTGCACTACCCACGATCACCTCTGGTGCACCACAACGCCCTCTTTTTCCCCGGCCGAAAGGCGGGTTTTCAAACGCATTCCGGGAGAGAACCACTGCGTCGCCTCTCCCGGAAATCCACTCTCACACAATTTCACATACATAAAAAAATATACTACAATAAACACAAATAATAAACCCTTTACATAAATCTAGTAGAGAACTTCCTTAAACAAAAAAATGCTAAAATTGTGAGTGTGCGCGCAGACGTAACCCCCCAGCCGCGATGTTAAAACATGATGCGTCGGGCTGGCTCCGGTCCTTACCGCTACAGTATATTTAGAAATAACATCACTCAAAATCACAAAATTTTAAAATAACAATAAGAATCATCTCACAATTGTATATTAACTACTTCAAATTTAAAAAATGCATTATTATCTCTGCATACAACCTATTTATTCAAAACGTCATACCTTGAACATATGGCACACTTGCCAATAACTTATTTAAAAAATGTTTCAACTCAAGTACAAAAATTGATCTCTTATAAAAATAGTGTTATCTCCAATGCAGGCGAAAGGAGCCAAAACAACTATGAATGCGCAATTCCGCTGTCCGCTGTCTCAAACTCAGCTTTTCGTCAGAGTCGGTGTGAGTCCACCTGTGTCGGCAACTCCAACGAATGGAAAGCAGAAAACACGACTTGTGTCGATGCATGTCAATTTGCGTCGACGAACGGAAAGCACCCAATGAAGAACCCCCGAGGAAGGTTGCTGAGGAGCCTAGGGAGGTGGAGGGGGCACCCCAGGAGGAAATGGCAGAGAGAGAAGAGCAACCAGAGCCAGGGCCACAAATGGCTGGGCTGCCGCCCATTCTGCCGGTAGAAGACCCGATGGGGGATATGGGCGGCAGGGGTGATTATCTATTCATCCAAATTCCGGGTGTTCAGCCAGTTGCTCCACCTCAACACGAGGAAATAGGCGCAGGCGATGCGCTTGCCCATGACGTGGGTCATCCCCTCCCTCCAGAGGTAATTGACGTTGGAGCGCGTGGTGATAATGTGGGTAACCCACTAGTCGGACAACCTGGGGCTGCTCCTCCTGTGATGCCTCCCCCCAGAGGAGGTGGAGATGCTAAATGTAACTGGAGACTAGCCAGACATAAGCAATGATGTAAAGTTGGGACAAATAAAGATTCTTAAAAGATTTTTAAAAAATACCACGTTGAATACTCGTGGTGATCGGACGTGCTGTGTGTGAGCTCCGCTAAGCCAGTTACCGAGTGTTCCGCGAACGCAGCCGCAGCGAACGCCCTTGCGATCGCCGGGAGCCTTGATTGAATCGGGCTCCGTAGAAGAAACGATCTCTCTTTCTCGCGAATGAGTCCGTGCGTGTTCTGTTTCCGTGCTTCGGCACGGAAGCTTTAGTTTGCGCACGCTAGCGTCTATCTTTCACACACCTTTATCCTTTCCCACCCATTGTGGTTGTCCCTCCTTGCCCTGTCAATATTCACTTTGGGTGTCACTTTTAAAAATTTTGTCACTTCACTGCGCAACTTTGACTTTTTGTGTGTTTTTATTCGTGTGTGTCTTCGTGTTTTCCTCTTCTTCTGAGTCCTCTGTAGTCTCCTGGCCCATCGTGAAGGATATGCCAGGTTGGTTCAGGGGTGGCATTTTTGTGAATGTCCATGTATTGTCTTCTTTCTTCTCCACCGTTGGCCTTTCTTCCTCGTCCCCATCATCTATGATGATCTCCTCTACTTTGGCCGAGGGCATGGAAGGCTATCAGAGATATTTTTTTAAATTTAGACGCCTTTTCTAGTTGTGCCCGGCTAGACGATTTCAAACTTTTGACTCTAAATTTTAACCCTTTCGAGACGGCGGAGTTTTCGTCCAAGCATGACTGCTATACTAGTTCCAAGAGACTTCTTTCTCGTGGTACGGAGCATTTTTGGAGGGCATTCGTTAAGAAGGGTCTCGCTGAACCTTTTTCGACCCCTCCACGCAGGGACTTCGCATTATCTCGGACTCCGAGAGTAGTTGTGCTCCCTCCTTTCCGGGTTTACGACCATACCTGCGGCATTGGTTCGCGGTCAACTTATGTATTGCTTATATGTATTTAGCAAATGGATAATTGTTGCTTGCACATAAATTACAGACTTTGAATTGAATTCCTCATTTTCATCTGAGCATTATCAAATTTTAAACGAAGTTCTAAGGCAATTATTAACGCATTTAACGCAGCAACAATTTCCATGTTGACGTTCATACATAACTCGAGATATAAGTTAATATTTGTCGTAGAATTTCGTTTAAAAATTGTAAACGATGCTCAAAAGACAAATTATTCAATTCCTATTGTATATTTCATGAGAAATGAACAAATATTTATTTCGAAAATTGACTATAAACAATTGAATGACCGCTGTCCCGTACCACTGAGAGGGGCTCTAGAAGACGAAGGGTCCGGGTACCTGCTCCCGGATTCCGTGGGTTAATCCTAAACCCCGAAGGGTTGGGTCCCGAGACTAAGACGTCGTAAACCCACGACCATCCTAAAAGGGGGGAGCTAGAAAACGTATATATACGGCTTTCGACCTCCTGGCCGGGTAAATATCACACGTATATATACGCCTGTCGTCTCCCGGATCAGGAAACGTCCACAGGTATATATACGTGTACAGTAAGGAAAAGATTAAATTATTTCCTTTTTTAAAACAAATATTCTTTCGGTCATCATCTCTAAATTTAAAAGTAACAGAAGCAGGCGTTATATAGTGGAATGACATTCTAAGTTTTAAAAATAACACAAAGATGGCAATATTCAACAGGTTTATTTTCCATACAACGCGTTTCGACTGTTAGGTCATTATCAAGTACAATAATGAATGGTGTGTTTTGGGGTTGTATTTATATAGAAAGGATGGGTGACAGGTGGAAGGGGAAGTTGGGGAAGGGTATGTGTCATTGGGTGGAGCGCTTCGGGAATGGTATGGCCAGGAGTGGGGAATGTCCAAAAAATAGTTGTTCTTTCATCAGTGAAATGCCTCCTTCCAGCACAATTTCCAATTTCTCCTAAGTGTCCAATCTTCGGCCTTTCATCTCCACGTGGACGATCTCCGGGTCAAACTCGCAAGAATGTTTTTCCTCCCGGAGATTTTTCGCCACGAGAGAGGTGGTATCTCCTTTCTCCCAGCATTTCTTGTGCTCTTTCATGCGTGTATCGAAGCTCCTGCCTGTCTGACCGATGTACACTTTATTACAGTCGTTGCACTTGATTCTTAAACCCCCGATTGTTAGAGGTGAGGAATCTTGTCTTTCGTGCGGCAAAACAGCTTTCCCAAGGTTATTATTATTTCCCGTAGAATTTAATAGAGTATATAATTTCCGATTTTCCTTATAACATTCGGATAGGGTAGGCATTATAAAGGTGATGAAATTCCGCGTTAGTCGCCAGTATATGAACATCGATTATAAATAAAATTAATCGGATTGTGGAAGCATGTTCGAAGTTTGTTTTTCGGGATATGCTTGGCGATTTTATACGATAAATCACAAATAAACTGGATTTTACACCACTTTTTTGTTTCGGGTGGGGGCGGTCCGAGGTAGCACAAATTTCTAATTGCGACGTCACGCTGTTTTTTATTTAAAATTCTGTCTATTAAACCGTCACTGCAGCCGTTAGCCAGAGCTATGTGTTTAATTATGTTGAGTTCTTTTGTGAATTCCTCCGGTTGAAGGGGTAGGGGCACCAGCTTATGGATTAAAGAGTGGAATGATGCCAGTTTGTGAGTGATGGGATGGACCGAGTCTATAGGGATCACTGCGTCATTGTAGCACTTCTTCCGGTACACTCCGAACACGTGATTACCATTGGTCAGGGTTATTTTCAAGTCTAAAAAATTCAGCTGTCCACTTTCGTCTTTCTCCAACTTAAAATTGATCTAAGGATGTTGACTATTTAAGTTTTAAAAAACAGTTCAATTGACGGTCGCTACCCAACCAGCAGCAAATGATATCATCTACATATCTATACCAGTACGTTACATTCTTTAAAAGTTGATTGCTCGAATTAAAAAGTTTACACTCATAAAGATTTCGGCCAATAACGGAGACATAGGACTACCCATCGCCAAGCCTCCCGTCTGGTGGTAAAAACCGCCGTTAAACATAAAATAATTCTGGTTTGTGCAGGTTGTTATTGGGGTTAAAATTTCATCTATTAAGACGACATTGATATGTTATGATATGATATGGAGTCATGGAGTAAGTTCTTTGTCAATTCGATTGTTTCAGCAACCGGTACAGATGTGAAGAGATTATCTACGTTAAAGGAAACCAATTTACAGCCCTTGGGAGGGTTGTGATTCGTGAGGCACCTCGTTAGGTGAATTGAGTTCTTGATGAAACAAAAAGGAAGACAATGGCAGGTTCCACAATTTAATTATTACTGCGACCGGTTTCAGTACATGGTATCATCATCAGGCCATGTATTGAAACCGGTCGTAGTAATAATTAAATTGTGGAACCTGCCATTGTCTTCCTTTTTGTTTCATCATGAAGGAGTTCCATCATGTTTCGCCTGACACGATTGAATTTAATTGAGTTCTTAACACTGAAGTTAGAGGTGAAAGATGTGTAATTCCTAATTATCGTGTTTAATCTAGCCGCAAGCTTGTGGGTCGGAGCACTTATGCTAAAACACCATGGGCCCAATGGGATTACCCTCTTTGTGAATTCTGGCTTATTTTCTCTTTTTTCATTGTATGTTTTTCACTTGACTAACAAATTGTCAGTACCAAATAAAAAACAACAACATTTATATTTATGTAGATAAGTGTACTCTCTTTTATAATTTAAAAAAAATGATGTGATGACATATACCTATTTTTTCTTTTTTGTATTGGCAAACTTCACATAGCACAACGTATGTGACAACTTTGTTTAAATTAATGATGAAAACCAAACCCATTGTAAATACCTTTGTAAATTGTTAAAAAAAAACTATATGAAATATTTGAAACAATAAACCGGTTCTCGTCCAATCACCGAAGTTAAGCTCAATTTTAAGTTGATGCTCAATTTCATTCCTGTATGACATTTAAATCCAAATTGTTACAAAGTCAGATAGTGAACTATCGAATATAATCACCAAATGAGTATAACATTCTTCTAAAGCAATATTTATCTTCGCCAACGGCCATACCACGTTGAATGCTCGGCCTGAGCGGACGTGCATAGCGAGCTCCGAGAACAGGTTTATCGAGTGCGAACGCAAACCCAGCCCCGGCGACCGCCCTTGCGATCGCCGGGAGCCAGGAATCGAAGCGGGCTCCGAGTGAGAGTGCGCTTTCGAGCGTCTTTTGTTTAGTTTTTGTGTTTTCGTGCTTCGGCACGGAAACATTGGACTTGAACTTTCGTGTTATATAAGGAATTTTGAGAAGAATAATGGAATATGCAAAAGTGAATACGTTGTGCATCCAATTTAGTAATAATGAAGAGCCCACTGCACCCCTAGAGATCCATGATTTTATCATGTCGCAGCTCGGGGTGCAGGCAGGAGAAGCTGTCGCAGTAATTATAACGAACAAAAGGAGAACTGTTTTTTTAAAGGTTAAATCAGAAGAAAAGATGGACAGCCTGCTAGCGAAAGGAGAATGGCACCAGTGGGGACCAAGGAAAGTGCTCGTTACGTCAGCAAGTAAGAAAATAACTCTGGTGAGGGTGCATTTATTAAATGTAGAAGTGCCAAAAGAAGAAGTGGTAAATGCACTTGCCCCCTACGGCAAGATACTGGACTATCACCTGAACACCTGGTCCGGACCGAAAACCCTCGCAGGGGCATATACGGGAGCAAGAACGGTAAAAATGGAGCTAACTTAGGAAATCCCTTCATACATACAGGTAGCCAGATACCGTGCGGCCATATATTATACCGGTCAGAAGCCCACGTGCTCGAGGTGCGGTGCCACAGACCATCTAAGGTTAAACTGCCCCTTACTGTTTCAGATGGGGAGGCAGACATATGCCAATAGGGTCAGGGGCGTAGAAAAAGACCAGGGGATAGACGTCGAAGATATGGATGTCGGGAGGGAGCTGACGCAGATGGAAGAGGAAGCAAACAATAGTGCAACAGAGCAACGGGAGACAGCCACCGTAGGGGAGGGAGAGAAAAAAGAAGAAAACGCAGAAGAAAAGAAGAAAGAAGAAGGCGAAAACAAAGGGGAAAAGGGGGGGGAAGAAGTGATCAGAACAGAAGATCAGGAGAGCCAACCCAACAGTCACGAGAGCAGAGAGGAAGAGGGGGAACAAGAAAAGAAGAATTCAGGGGTAGAGGAGGCAGGGGGCAGTGAGGGGGGAGAAAAAGAAAAAGAAAAGAAAGCCACAAGGAGGAGGCAGAAGGGGGAAGACCAAAACAAAAGGGGGAAGTATAGAAGGCGATTGCGTGGGGACATCGGAAAGTGAGACAGGGGGCGGTTATCTCATACAAATATCTTCTTCGGAAGAAGAGGAAAAGGAAGAAAAAAAGATGCTGATCGAAGAGGCAGAAACACAAAACGAAGAACAACCAGCGATAGGTACAGCATGGGAATTTTTTAAAATAAAAATGTCGGCAACAGGAGGAAATACGTTTACGATTGTATGTGCAGAAGGAGACCCTGTGATTGTTATGGAGATAGAGAAAAGACCAGAGAGATCAAGATCAAAAAATAGGAAAAACAGACTTCTCCAACGAACATGAAAGCTCAGTATCCCCGCCAAGGGGGAGTGAGATAAAAACTGTCCAACGGAAAAAAAGGACGAAAGCAGATGTCCAAGACCAATAGGGTCTAGGGCAGAGAAAGAAATTAACGTCTTCTCCTTTTCCTCGGAAAAGGAGCAGAGAAATTGAGGGAGGGGGGGAAACGGAAAAGTAAAGAGCTAAGACCCTTTTCTTTATTTTATACAGGCAAAAAAATCCATAAAGAACGAGAATGCAGACAGCCAGGAGGAGCGAGAAAAGCAGTGACGGGAGCATGGAGAGCGGCGAAGCGGCGAGAGCATCGTTTCAGCACGGAAGGTTGGCAAGCTGAGCTGCAGAGGCCAGAGCAGACCGACACCTGGGGCTATTTTTAGCCTCAGCGCCGTGATAGTCCCGTTAGCCGACCTACATACGGGCGAGGAACATCGCCGGCCTGCTGCCAGCCGGCTGAGAAATTTCCGAAACAAGTTCGCAGTAAGTGGGAAGGACAATTGGCATTGGGCTCTTAAACCCAAAAGTTACGTGATTTTCCAGCATGGACTGATAGCCCAGTGGGCAAGGTGTAGGACTTTGGAACTGAATGGTTTAATTCGGGTAATCGAATCCTGGTAAAAGAAAGGAATTTCAGATTTTTTTATTTTCATTTTTGCTTTGTTGCTTTTATTATGTCTGCTGCAATATTGGCAAAGTTTCCTCCCGTATTTCTCTTTAATGATTTGTATGGATTAATTACGTTAAATTTCCAAAACAAAAAAGCGGGATATCTGGTTTCTCTTATAGTATTCTGGTTTTCTTCTATGTATTTAAATCATGAAAATAGCATCCTTTAATACGGCGGGCATTTTAAGCCCATTAAAAATACAAATTGTATGGGGAGTTATAAGTGAAAAGTAAATAGATGTAGTACTGCTTCAAGAAGTTCACAAAAATGCAAATTGGGTAAACTCCAATGCCAAAACCTATAGCAATTTCACAGAGCAACATCTAGGTATCATGATTTGCGTGCGAAAAGGTTTAAAAACAAGTAACTGTCGAAGACACGAGTCAGCCCGAATACTTGCTCTGCAAGTTGAGGGTATCAATGTGATAAATGTATATTCCCCCACGGGAGCTTTGTTAAGAAAGGAAAGGGACAAAATATTCTATGAAGATTTGTTACCCTATGTTGACTGTTTTCACACAAGAGCGGTAATGGGGGGAGATTTTAATTCAATCTATAGACCGCAGGACAGTAGTGCAAAAGCACATAACATAAGGTACCAAACATCCAAAGCCTTTCGCCAATTAGTTAATAGTATTCACGCGACAGATACCGGTATAATGCACGGCCCAAACCCGCACCAGTTCACCAGATTTGGAACACAATCTAGAAATAGACTTGATTACCTTTTCGTTTCAACAGCTTTAAAAAACCAAGCAACCCAGTTCAACAACATCCCAATCACGACATCCGACCATCATGCAATAGCAATCAAAATAGACATAAACGACTGCGCACAACGACAGGAAAAACAAAAACTCTGGAAACTAGATACAGAAATACTTGAAGATGAAGAAGTAAAAGCAAAAATAGAACATAAGATACTAGTACTCACAAACCACCCAGCAGTAAATGCCGACATTGCCAAATGGTGGGAGGAGATTTTCAAACCCGAAATTAAAAAAGAAATAAAAAAGTATCCAAGCAAAGAAATTGGGTACAAACATGCACATTAAACTTATACAGGGAAGTATTAAATGACACCCTGCAGAAACCACAGAAAACACAGTATGAAGAAAAGAAGATAAAAGAATTAAACACCAAAATTAGGGAATTAGAAATGGCAAAATACGCCCCAAAAAAATGGCAAACCAAATTATATAATGACACCTGGGGCCCAATAAGTTTGGCGACACTTAAAAGAACAATAGAATTAAAAAACATGATGATAATAGAAACAATTGACAACGACGAAAGAAAGCACGATACAATGATAAAATCAGCAGAAGAACACTACAAAAAACTATACAACAACTATGACAGGTGGGAAGAGCACTCCTCTCCACCCCTCATCAATGTACCAAAACTGGACGAAAATATCAAGAAAGGATACAAGCACGAAATAAATGACTCAGAAATAGATGCTATAAAAACTAAACTAAAGAAGGGAAAAGCTCCTGGAGCAGACGGTCTTCGATACGAATTTTACTTAGCATTCTGGGAAACACTAAAACCAGCAATGAATAGACTATTCAACCACATAAACACGCACGGAATCACAAAACAAATGAAAATAGCCATCATCAAGCCTATACCAAAACACAGCCACGCAACTACAATAGACCAATTCAGACCCATTTCACTACTAAATACAGATTACAAGTTATACGCACACATAATTTAAACCAAGATAGAACAGATAATCACACCTATACTATACAGACACCAATACGCAGGAATACAAAACAGAAATGCAAAAGACGCAATAACACTAATCAGGGACAATAATATCACCACCAGGACCCCAGGACACACACCCACTTGTAAAAGCTATGGACCTAGAAAAAGCCTTTGATATGATCAGGATTGAATGGGTTATAAAAATCCTGAGACAGATGAACACCCCCGAAAAACTAATATACACGATCGAAAACATATACTACGGTACAAAAGGACGAGTGAAAATTAACAACGAATACTCGGATCTGTTTGACATAAAAAAACTCGGTCAGACAAGGTTGTCCTTTATCAATGTTACTCTTTGCCGCAGCCCTGGACCCACTGCTAAGGGAAGTGCAAAGAAGTGGCATTGGCACTTACAGAAGAGGGGAAAGATATTCGTCCATAGCTTATGCTGATGATGTGACCTTCTTCACAAGGGACCAACTACAACTACAGACACTCAAAGAAATTTTAGCCAAATACGAACAAGCAGGTATCAAGATAAACCAAGAAAAATCCAAGATCCTAAACTTACACAAAACGAACGAGAAAACAATACTCCTTGGAAAGCAGCAAAGGCATTGAAAATCCTTGGTCTGCTGTGGGAGAAAAGTGTTGTAAACATGATTAAAACGAACTGGGAGAAAGTGTTAACATTAATCCGACACAACTGTTATGTTTTCGGGCAAACGAACATCCCGCTGATGGCCAGAGTGAATGTGATTAACTCGCACATTTATCCGATAGTATGGTATGTTGCACATGTCTGGCCGATGCCGAAAAAAGTAAACGCAAACATCATAAGAGCAACCAACAACTTACTATGGAGTGGATTTTTGTACAAGTGTGAAAGAACCCAACTGTACTTTCACTCAGACAGAGGGGGACTACACTTAGAAGCCGCGTGCACCAAGGCAGATATAATCTACATGAACAGCTTTTGTAAGATATACTATTCTAAAGAAAAAACGAGGATGGATGTTTGTGAAAAAGCCTTGGAAAAAGGGAAAAAGACAGCATTCCTTAAAGACCTGAAAACAAAGATTGTAAATTTTAAGCAAAAGACACAATACAGACAAACGCCGGTTAAATTAATATACGAAAGGTATTAAGACGAAAAAAGAAGGTCGTTTGGGCACCCACCTCCCGGAGTAAAGGCGTGGAAGAATTTCCACAATCTAAAAACAGATGTAACGAGGAAAACGCACATGTTTGAAGTGCTCCGAAAATTTTTCGTCACAAATGACATGAAACACAAATGTAAATTAATGACTACATCAAAATATGACAATTGTAATGAAACAGACACCACGGAACACAGATTCATCAGTTGCCCGACCAATATAGTTATTTGGAAAAAAATTAAATATCTTTACAAAATATGGGACACATTCGGAGGTGGGATGGCCAAAGATATCGACCTACTTAATTTAAATTTAAATTTGTTTCCATGTTATAAAAAAATTGTACTAGCCTTAACTGTAAATTATGTTTCCCTAGTGATTGAAAAGAAACTGACTGAAGGTAATTTTATTAATTTATGTAGTTGATTTATAATGAGATGTAATGTAGTATGAGTTATAATGGAAAATCATATTGATGTAGTATTATTACAGGAAGTTCATAAATATGCAAATTGGTTTAACACTAAATTTAGTAATTATGGTAACTTTACGGAAAACAATTTAGGTAAATATGTGTAAGAAAGGGTTTGATCACGAACAACTATCGGCGGCACGAATGAGCCCGAATACTTGCCCTGCAAGTGGAGGGCATAAATGTGATAAATGTATACGCCCCTTCACGAGCGTTAGGAAGAAAAGATAGGGACAAACTCTTTTATGAGGATATAATACCATATGTAAACTGCTTCCACGCAAAAGCAGTAATGGAAGGAGATTTCAAATTGATCTACAGACCACAAGATAGCAGTGGCAACATAAATAAAATTAAATACCAAACCTCTAAAGCTTTCCATCAACTCATAAACTGTATACAGGCAATAGACGCAGGCATATTGCACGGGAAAAACATGCCACACTGTACTAGATTCGGCGCTCAATCTAACAATAGACTAGACTACCTCTTCATATCCACACAACTAAAAAACCACATACACCATTTCAACAATATTCCAATAACAACATACCACCATCATGCAATATAAATTACAATAAACATACACGTTTTCCATGAAATGGATGCGTAGAAGGGTGTGCAATGCATTTTGTTTCATTTAAAATGGAAGTTCTGCTATTTCCTTGCAGTGAAACGATTGCAAGCGCCGTGGATGCTACGTTTCATTCCTCTATGAAATTTAAATCCAAATTGATACCAAGTCAAATAATGAACTATCGAATCTTACTGCACCATCAGTAAATGAGTATAAAATCATTCAAAAGCGATACATATCTTCGCCAACGGCCATACCGAACGGGCGTGTTCGTAGAGAGCTCTCGTATACTGACCGAGAAAAGTTTCGCGGCCGGGAAGGCTGCCTCGGCCCGCTCGTTCGTGACGACGATCGCTCGTCCAGGCGATAATCTTTTAATTTGTTCTTGACGATCGAGAAATTAAGACGATCTGAAAATGTGACTTTACGTGTGCTCCGTTGGTTAAGCGCTGAATTTAGCCTTTGTTAGGCAGTGCTGAAAGGTTTTTTTTCTAGATTTCATCCACAAGTTGTGTTTTCTTCAAATTCTCGGCGATTGGGGAGTAGCAGAGGGTGCTCGCCCCTGCCTGCGCACAGTTTTGTGACAGACAGGCTGTGACTAAGTGTGTTTTCCCCTTATTTTTGAGTTTTCCCCCCTTGAGTTATGCTGGTGCTCCTGCCATGGAAGTACAACGCACCAACATGATTGCCATTACAACTGAGGAATATTTCAGATTTGCATCGCCGCTCGAGATCCATCTGCTTGTTAAGAAATCTTTGGGCCTCAGCTTTGGCAGGCCTGTTGTTGGCGGATGTGATCCTAACTTAGTTTAATAGGGTATCCAGCAACCTGGAAAACAAAGAATTCTTAAGAAAGGTTTAAGTCCTGAGGAACTCGGGGAATATTTGCATTTCTCTGAAAACCCTTGGAAATTGTTTGGCAACCAATCAATTCTGGGGCAGAAAACGCTCTTGTCATCTCGCTTGTCCCAGTGCAGCGCTATGCTCAACTCATCGTATGTATCTTCACCATCGCAATTGATGATGTAGTGGAATGTGTTAAAGAACCGGTACTGGGATCATTATTTGTGGATGATCTGGCGATATTTTGCCGATCGTCTAAAGTCGTTATTGCAGGAAAGCAATTGCAAATGACCATTAACAGGCTGTACTCATGATCTCAGCGAAATGGATTCCGGTTCTCGGCTGAGAAAACTAAGTGCCTGCACTTTCACCGTGTCCGAGGTATTCATATACCTTGTGGCGTTACGTCGTTAAATCTTGGAGATTGTGCACGTTAGTCCCAGGCATAGGGAACTCCAATCGTCGGTCACAAGCTGGTCCAGGGAAAGACTCCAAAAACAAGAAATCAGGACTCAAGAAACAATTGTCAAAAAATTTACGAGTTATTTTAAATCATTATCTATTAGAAGTACAATTATTTAAAAACAGAATATTACAGAAAACAACGATGATAACTAACGATCCCGTAGTAAACATCACCAAACTAAGTACAAGCAGTATAATTTTGATAAAATCACCCATGTAAGTCACACCATCCGTCCACCTCAAGCACCTGAGCAAAAGAGAGGGCTTGCGTACTCCAAGACGTGTCAAGGTGGAGGGGAGAGATTTTGCCAAGGAGTGGAGGGGTAATAGGGCGATGTTCAATCAGCTGCGAATCTGCACTGAAGGCGCCCCTGCTCACTGGCACCACTGCAAAACGTCCGTCATCCCAGCCGGGGAAGGAGGGGGGAACCGCGTACAGGCGGGAATTTTCCCCTCAATCTTCTGAGTTGGAGACATCGCCAAGTCGGGTGATGGTTGATGGAGGCAATTCATTGGAATTCATGGAGGGGAGAGACATAGTGGGGTTTGGGGTGTTGGAGGGAGAGAGAATTGAGATAGGATAACGGTAATACTTCTCAATCCAAACTGCATACTTGTGCCTCAGCACCCATTTCCTCTTGATTGCCAAGGAGTATGTATTCCTCTGCCGTACTACCTATATAAGTCTTGATCTCCAGGTATGGCTGCTTCGGTTGGCTGATTAGGTTGGCAGATTTCGAAGGGCAGTTTCGGATGCAAGAGTTCTGAGACTTTGAGTCTCCGAGTCTTTGAGTCGAAGGGCCTTTGCGCGAAAAACTTTAGGACCGCTAAGGACTTTTTGCGCAAAGTTCTGCGGATAAGTTCGGAGGAATTTCTGGGGGGTTACCAGAAATTTTGGGGGGGTAACAGAAATTTTGGGGGGGAGGTACACTAAACAATGCCACACAGGTTATGTATTCCAAAACCTGGTCTGGGGAAATCCACCAAGTTTGGATGCGATCATGTAACCTCTAGGTTGGAAGGTGAAGACTTTACCCACTTCCGCTGTGGCTAGCAAATGGAGAAGCATTACACACCAAGGTGTGCCGAATAAACTGGTCGTGTCAGCCATTTTATAGTAGTTGGTCACTAAAATCTTGTACCAACATGCTTTTGGCTCTCACGTTCCCTCGTCCAGAGGAGGAGGGGGCTGGGTGGTGGCCTCATCTGGGCCAGGTAAAAGAAATAAATGGAATCAAATGTGAAAAAGGAGGTTTAATGTAATTATTTATCATTATTATTATTATGTTTTATTATTATTTGACCTTTTTTGATTGGCACTCAGCATTACCTTCTAGTTTGCTCTGAAAGAGGAGAATGATGACCCTTTGACTGAAGGGAACTCTGCTGTGCTCTACACGTCAGATCCAGCCGGAATTTCAAATGATGTCTCAGACCCATTGGCAATGGATGACCTGGTAAGTGTAGGTACTTATGCTTTCTTTTGCGCAGTTTTGCTACCACACAAATTCAGTCCTCGTGAATTAATCCAATATCATTAAATCATGAATCACACGATGATGTTTTGTCAATTGCGAGTGATCACTTTAGCAATCACTCTGTGTGTCAAATCAAGTGATGACTATGTGGTGAACATGGTGCGCAATTGTTTTTTGATGATACTCCAGTGATGAGGATTCCCGTCACCTTTTTCATCACTCGTTTGATGTTTTTCCGTTGCTGTAACAGTCACTGACACCTCATATCAGCCAATCGGAATGCATGCTCATATGGAGCCATGGCAGTGCAATGTTTGACAATCATGGGAACGACAGAGAGCTGCGACAATGGAGATGATGCGAAAAGTGACAGCAGGAGGGACCCCCCATTTTGTAAAGGATCAATATGGCGTAAAATATAAGAGGGGGGTATACAAGTGATACCACTCATGTACCCCCCTTCCCCTCTAGGAAGTGGTATAAAGATTTGTCAAAAAAATCTGATCACAAATCAGATTTGTCGAAATATCATTGTAACAGCATTTGGGGGCTCGTGATTTGACTTCGTTGTCCTCCTTACTTTTTAAGTAAGAGCTGAGACCTTTCCATTAAATACATTGAAAAACGTTGGGAAATACGTTGTAAATACATTGGGAAATATTGGTAAATACACTGCAAAAGTTATTTACTACATGTTTTGACACGCTTGGACACGTTTTAACGTGTCTTCATGTGCCTTGGCAGTCGCACTTGATAATGTTCATTTATTAAATAAATCAGTGGTCTATTCAGTACGTCACACTCTTTCCTGCCTGTCAGGTTATAAGCTTCCAAGTTCTTTCTTTATTTTTCTAGCATGTGTTCGATTTAGCATGTCATTTCGCGAGCGATAATGTGTTTCCTCGCTATCATTCAGCGATCCTAAAAATAGAGTAGAATTGAGCGAAAGGGTGCGTCGACGGCAGGGTCATTTTGCACCACTACTCCATCGTATGATTCAAGGCGCATTTTAAATGGATCTTTACTACGCAATTTGCTCACATAAAATAGAGGGGAACTTTTAAATTTCATTAAAACACATATTTCTTTGAGAAACAAAATTGTACTACTTAAATAGGTGGGGTGGTCTCCTAACATAGATTCTAGGTCCCCATCTAGATTGAACCGTGTCCGCGCGTCACGGTATTTGTCGCATTCTGTCAAGATGTGTCGGATGCTTAAAGAGCACCTACACTCGTCACATTGAGGAGCTTGCTTCTCTTCGGTAAAAACAAAGCCATGAGTCAGAGGGCAGTGCCCTATCCCCAAACGAGTGATAACTACTTCCATCGATTGATCCTGGTAGAGGAAGGCCAATCTGACGTATGTTTGATGCTTCGCAGTTTATTGTCATTCGAAGTCCTCAACGACTCCCTCCACAGTTCAAGAACAACATTTTTTAGTGACACTCTTAGGTCTTCGTACGGAACAAGCGTTGACGTAATCTCTTCGCTAGTAAGAGCTTCCTTGGCCAACAAATCTGCTTTTTCGTTTCCACGTATCCCCGCATGTCCCGGAACGCAAAGAAAGCAAACACTTATTCCCTTGTTCATGAGAGTCAGCAGCGTGGCATGAATGTGTTGAACAACTGGATGCATGGGTAAGACGCCAGCAATGGATTGTAAGGAGCTACGGGAGTCGGTGCATATGACAAACGAGCCATTTTCGTCACTCAAGGCGTCCAAAGCCATTTTAATTGCGAAGAGTTCTGCCGTGTAAATGCTGCACAGCGAATGTAGCTTCGCCTTAATGGCTCCATGTAGAGGAGAGAACGCTGCACATGCACAGGCAGAGTTACATTTCGATCCGTCCGTGTAAATGGGGATTAAACTGGGTTGGTTCCACCGAAACTTAAAATACTCACGTTGGTAATCCAAGAAGGCAGTGGAGGATTTTGGTCGAGATAGTAAAAACATATTAACCGTAGGAGTGGGAGTCAACCAAGGTGCGTAAGTTGAGTACGCAACAGGGTATACATCCGGTAGTTTAAAATCACATCCGAGAATAAAATCATTAAAACGAATACTTACAGGTCTCGTTGCCCTAGACCTTCGATTAAAAACATTTAAAAGGCGAGGTTTAAAAAGTATGTCGTAGCATGGGTGACTCGTCATAGATAAAATTTTGGATACGTAACTGCAAAGCAGCCAAGTCCTACGGACGCACAAGGGAGGTTCTCCAGCATCAGAGTGGATGCTTGGAACTGGGCTGGTTCGAAAGGCCCCAGTGCAGAGTCGTAGCGCGGCGTTGTGTAAAGAATTTAACGCTCGTAGATACGAAGGGCGGGCAGATGCATAAACAAAGGAGCCGCAGTCTATTCTAGACCGCACCAATGTGCGATATAGTAAGAGTAGGGTGGTACGGTCTGCTGCCCACGATATGTGACTCAAAAACTTTAAAATATTTATAGACTTAAAACAACTCGCCTTCAGATTATTGATGTGATCTCGCCAGTTGAGTCTTTGATCCAATGTTAGTCCCAGAAAACGGATTGACTCCACAAATGGGAGATTTCTTCCGCTAAGACGAATTGTAGGAGGAAGGTGGACGCCTCTGACACGGTGGAAGTGAATGCATTTGGTTTTCTCAGTTGAAAATCTAAAACAGTTACTATGGGTCCATTGGTCTAATTTGTTCATCGTGAGCTGGATCAATCTTGATATATTAGCCACCCTATATGACCTGCAAAAAATCGCCAGGTGTTCAACGAATAGAGTGGCCATTATCGGCGTCTGGATGTATTTAGCTACGTCGTTGATCGCAATAGCGAAAAGCGTCACGCTCAAGACGGACCCCTGGGGGACTCCGTTGTCAAGAGGGTATGGACGCGTTAGGAACTGCCCTGTCCTTACTTTAAAAATACGGTTTGTTAAAAAATTTGAAAAAAAGTCGGTAGGTTACCCCTAAAACCCCAATCATGCAGAGTACGTAAGATTTTTCTGCGCCAAACCCGATCGTAGGCCTTCTCTATGTCGAAGAATACCCCAACCACGTGTTGGCGGAGGATGAAGGCTTCTTGGATATAATTTTCGATCCTCTCCAAGTGGTCCAAGGTGGAGCGGCCCCTTCTAAATCCACTTTGAATATTGCAGAGAAGGTTTCGGCGTTCCAACCACCAAATGAGCCTCCGATTAACCATTCTCTCCATGAGCTTGCATAGGCAGCTGGTGAGTGAGATCGGACGGTAAGAATTTGGGTCAGTCTTATCTTTCCCATGCTTGGGTATGGGGATGATGACACTCTCCCGCCAGGATGAAGGAAAAGTTTCTGCTACCCAAAGTTGATTATTAGTTCGCAGGACTTCCAGCAACGCGGATTCCGGGAGGTTACGAAGAAAGGAGTTGTGGATTTCGTCTGGTCCTGGAGAGGTATCATGTAATTCGAGGATAGAAAACGGAATGTTGTAATCTGCCGTCATGCACGTCTCCTTAAAACAAATAGGGATGGCTTCTAGGCGCCGCTTGAAAGAGCGAAAAAATAGGTCGTAGCTTTCGTCGCTGCTTGTTTTGGTGAGTAGCTGGCCGAAGATGTCGCCGATGACAGGAAGTGAAGTTATGGTGGTTCCGTTGACTTTCAAGTAGGAGAAACCACATTGCTGACGGCTACCCGAAATTTGCTTCAATTTACGCCATACCTGATCTAGTGGTGTCCTAATATTAATACTAGAGACGTATTTCGTCCAAGAGTTCTTCTTTGCCTCTTTCACAACTTGGCGGGCTTTCGCTCTCAGGCGTCGGAAAGCGGACAGGTTATTGGCCGTGGGATACTTGTCACAAATTCTCAATGCTTTCTTACGTAGACGGATAGCCTTGGAGCATTCATCGTTCCACCATGGAACGGCAGGCCTCGTCGTAATGCCCAGAGATCGTGGCACACATATGTCGGCCGCGTTGATGATAGCTGCTGTTAAACATTTGACATTGGAGACGCTATCGCGGTTTTCATCACATATATACTCAAAATTTTCTTTAAAACTATACCAGTCGGCTTTCCGGATAACCTAGCTGCCCGGTCTGACAAAATCAGGGTTAAAATTTCGGTCCTTGGAGAGTAAAATAGGGGAATGGTCGCTTCCACTAAGGTCGTCGTGAACGCGGAATGAAATTTTGTTGACTAAGCTGCCCGATAAAATGGTTAAATCAATGGCGGACGAGTCACCATTGAAAGAATTGAAGCGGGTTTTCTCCCCGTTGTTCAATAGGATTAAATTGAAGTCAACAATAAAACTAGACAAAATACGTCCGCGGCGGTTGCATTGCGCCACTGTGCTACCCCACGAGAGATCATGGGCGTTAAAATCGCCTAGTAAAATGAAAGGCCGAGGCAGTTGGCGGACAAGGGATTCTAAATTCGTACGTGTGACTGGTGCTCCCTCAGGCAGATACACGTTACATAATGTAACCGCCTCGGGGGCGTGTACCGTCACTGCTACCGCCTGAAACGGTGTGGTTAGATGTACGCGGTATGAGTAAAGAGAGTCCCGAATAAAAATCCCCACTCCACCCTTGGCTCGTTCACCAGTGGTATCGTCTAACCTGAAAGCATTAAAATTTTTTAAAATCCCTTTGTCCGTGGTTTTAAAATGAGTTTCCTGAAGGCACAGGCAGCACGGTCTAAAATCTCGCAATAAAATAGCAATCTCCTCCTTATGTCTATAAAATCCATTGCAGTTCCACTGCAGAATAAACGTCATAAATAAATTAAAAGAAGTAAAAATATATATAAATATAGAGTTATAAATAAATAAATATATTATCGCCGCAGGCGATTGCTTTTCCCCTTCTTACTGGCCATTGAAACTTCCGCCTCAGTGGGATAGCCGTCGTATTCCATCTCCTCCATCTGACATTGGGCGTTGCTCTTGACTTGAGGCCCGGGGAGAGTAGAATTGTCACCTCTTTTAGGCGAAACACTCTTTGATTTTTATGTCCTCTCTTCGGAGGACTTTCAGGTGTTTGGGTCTTAGGGTGGGAAGGATTATCCTTACGGTCGCTCTGTGATTTTTTGGATACGTCAGTTTGTTTATTTCCGTTATTTGTACTCATCTGACCAGAAGCTTGCTGGTCGCGTTTCTCAGCAGGAGTATCTTGGATTTTTTGAAAATCAGTCTGTGTTGAAGCGCAGCGGACAGAAACTGAAGCCACAGAAGCAAAAGAGCGGGAGAAAATTGGAGCCTTTTGGGCGTTGAATTTCTTCCTAGCTTCGAAGTGCGAGATCTTTTCAAGAGTTTTAATTTCCACGATTTTCTTTTCATCCTTCAGCTTCTGACAGTCACGGGAATAGACGGGATGGTCGCCGTCGCAGTTCACGCAATGCGCTTTGGAAAAGCAGTTTTCATTTTCGTGCTTCCCCTCACCGCAGCGTGCACAGGCTGCAGTGCCTCGGCATCTACTGGAGATGTGTCCGAAGTGCTGACAGTTGAAGCATCGCATTGGATTTGGTATATAGGGACGCACCGGATAGGAAGTATAGCCCACAAATACCTTTTCGGGCAGGGAATCACTGGCGAATGTGAGAATTACAGATGTTGTATTTATTACTTGACCGTTCTGTTTCCTTGTAAACCGGCGACATTCTATGACACCTTGGCGGGCCATTTCGGTCTTTATTTCCTCCACATCGACGTACAGGAAATCAAAGCAAGTGACCACTCCACGACACGTGTTTAGCGTCTTGTGTGGTTCGACTGATATCGGAATGTCATGTAGTTTTTCTAATTGCAACAGTTTGCGACTCTGTGTTTCTTTTCCTGTTTCTATCAGTAATGTACCCTCGCGTGGCTTCTTCACCGATACCAAATCTCCAGGAATGGCGGCAGACAGCACTCTACGTATTAGAAATTGAGATACTTTGGAGAGATTTTCGCCTTCTTTAGTGCATTTCATAATCAGGAATTTATTTCTTTTTTTTTAATTCAAATTCTCCCCCGTCCACATCTGGACGGGATCTCTTGGGTGGAGGAAGAGTTTCCAACTCCATACGAACAAAACATTTTTTCATCCCCTGGGCTCCCCACCCACCACGGAGCCACACATTTGGGAAGCCACACCGAGATCCGGTGTGGTCGCCAGGGCTACCCAAGGGATATAGGAACCTTTGATAGGGGATGTCTTTCGGGTTAGAACCTCCAGCGCGGGGGCCCTCCGAACCCACGCACCTTCGGCCGCCCTACGGAGACCCCCATATCTCCAGCACTAACCCGTCCTGGCGTACGCTCGGAAGGAGCCGCCAGGAGCCGATTGACCGAGCTGGGCTCTTCTCGGCCGCCCGTTTTTCGGGGAATCCAGGGCCGAAGTGGGGTATTGAACTCCGGCCCATGCCGGGTTTCCGACGCCATGCTGGGTGCCGGAGAACTCACCCACCAGGATCCCCTTCTCCCCCTTGTACGGGTCTCCACGCACGGCAAACACGTGGGTGATTCTGGACGCCAGATGTTACGGCTACTCAGAACAGCAGAGTCACATGCTGTCTGGACACTATCCGAGCGAGCGACGGGGTTTTTTAACGAGCTTGTCTCCTCGGTGGGCTCGGGTCCGTGGGGGCACGGCTCCCCAAAGGAAGAGATCACCATCTTCCCCCTGTGTGGGGTGCAGTAATTTCTTTTCGTTAAACTTGGGCTGAACCGATTTGGCTAATTTTGTTAATAAAATATCTGTGGAAGTCCAACCATTTCATGCTTGCACCGTATTTCAACCACGTTTATCTAATCACGGTGTTACAGATAATTATGTCACGATATATGTAACTACTAAAAAAAAGTTTCGATCAGTACATTTTTTGCCCATCACTATTACATGCGGTCATTATATAAAACTTCCTTGCAATTCAAATGAATATAATATCTCCATAAGAATGAAATTCACCACAGTTACAATAGAGTTCATCACTTAAGTACATTCTAATGGACTACTTTTTCGGTGTTTAAGTATACAAATAACACGGAGTCTCTATTATATACAGCCCTTGGGGTAACTGACTCACTCATGGATACAAATTCCCGACCACTTCCAGACATGCTGGAGAGCTGAAATTTGGCACGCGTGCGGGAAACCCGAAATAATCCGGTGGAAAAATCCGAAAACCGGAAGTTTCGCCACGTGTCGTCGCTAGGACGATAAAATGGCCGAAATCGCGCTTTTTCCGGGGACCGTCTTTCGGTTTTTATTTTCCTGCGCGCGAACTGTGCGTGCCACACGGATCATTAATGCATTTACTGAAAGCTGATAAACGTGGGCACATAATTACGTAATGTTGTTAATTTGTTTTTAAGAAAATTGCAGCCAAAATGGCGTCCAAATATTCGTTTTTCTATTAAAATTTCATAACTTCCGCTCCCTTCGACTGAATTTAAGGTATAGGATAACGAAAACGATTAATATATATGCCTTTAACATCGTCTACGAAATGTAGGTAACAATTTTCTTTCGTCGTCCTTGGTTACTCAGAAAAAAATTAAAATATTCCGAAAATCACCGAAAATTACGATTTCCAAAAGATTAACATAAGATTATGTCGATTTTAACCTGACCGATTTCTTTCAAACTTTGTAGTTACATACACTTATTTATTATCTTTCAGAAAACATGAACGTTTAATAAATGATTCAATGTATTTAACCGTGAAAAAATAAAAATGGCGGGCACTACTCACTTTTTTCGGGGACTGGTTTGGTTTTTATTGTATTACTCTCGAAATATGGATGTGGTAGGGCACACTTCTGTTCGATATGACTGTAAACGAATGTGACCATATAGTATCGTCATCTTTAAACCCCCCGAAACCCCCTAAAAAATTAAAATTTTTACAAAAGTAGCCTTTCCGGGTACTTTTCGTCACAATTCCGCCGCTTTTCCAATCCTTACCACTCATCGCTACGGAATTGATGTGGACAATTGACGACCGCTGGCAGTAAAAACCTATAAACCCCCGGTAAACCCTCATACACCCCCCAAAAAATAAAATTTTGCATATAAGTCTACTTTTTGGGTACTTTTCGTGACTATTAGGAATGAGTGGGACGCCTCCCTACCCCCTGGCCGGCGAAGCCGGCCCATAGCTGAGGTGAGATTATTCCAACTTTAAAAGCCTTCGAGCGACCACAAATGTAGACGGCGAAGCCGGAACCGGGGTTTTTAAGGGGCGGAGCCCCTTAACGAGCGCGCGGAGCGTGCGAGTCATCTGTTATATATTTGAATCTTTGATAGGTAGGGCTTAGAATCATTTCCAATTACAGAAATAATGAGCGTAATGAATCTGGTGGGGGCTCGAATTGAGGAAATTTTACTTTTTCATCAGCACAACTTAATCTAGTAGATTCACCGCTGTATATTAACGCCTCGCAAAATTGACAAATTATTTTCCTTTCTCCGACTGCTACTGATTTATTGGCACAATAATCCACAAACCGATCGTAGTTGAATGCTGCTCGTTCAAGGGTTGCATTAGCACCACGTCTTCATCGATTATTTTCATTGTGTCGTGCTCGCTGTTGCTTTGTTTGATGTTCACTAACTCGTTGCCATCTAAACTTATCAGCTTCATTTCCAGTCGTTCTATAACGAAATTCTGCCACACCAATACGACTATTTATTATCATCTATCTCTCGCTGCTCATCAATGTGGTTAGCTCGTCGAATATTTGATTGAATTCAACGACGTAAGTTTAGTTGCCATCTCCTTAGCATTGTAAACAATCAAAGAATAGAAATTTCTCGGGTAGTCAGCAGTTAATATGTGACTATGTTAGATTACATACGCAACTGATTATCTTAACATAAAGCATAAAGAGAATACTAACGAAAATAGCTTAAAGTAAGTATAAAATATTTACATGCACAAAATTTATTAAGAAATTATTAAATGCGAGCATTTTAACAACTAAATCCAACGATTTGATCTATCTATGAATAAACTTAGAAAGAGAGTCAAACTACATAAACGGTACTGATGGTCGTCAAGGGGATGGTAAGCCAAGAACGCCAATATTCCACTGTATATATATGACTGTGTTTTCAAAACTCACAGTACATGCCGTGGAAAAAGAAAATCGAATGCAAAAATTGTTTTTTTTTTAATATCTTTGTACTATGGATAACAATTATCTCTAATTTAAATATTCAAAAGCAAAATATCTGCAGGCATTGATAACGAACTTTAAGTGAGTTTCTCATAGAGATGATTCTCAGCCTATTACAGGGCCTCATGGGCCCTATGGAATAATAATTTTACACTTTTTAACCCTTTCTGAACTTACTCAAATTTTTGAAAACCGAAATTAACGAAATGAGTCCAGCCATTCTTGAGTGAGACTAACGAATAGAAATTCAATCTTACGAAAGACATTATTATTATTTCCCGCTATTGTTCTGTCGTTTTTATGGGAGAGTGGTATTGCATGATCAAGCATGTAATATCATATAATTTCATATCGTCTATTATTGGCAATATTAAGATTTTGATCAACAGTTTGCGATAAAGAGTTTATATGAACATTTTTCAAACATATTTTGTTGATTGGTATGGGATCTTGGCGTCTGATAATATGGGTGATTGGCCACCTTTTGGTAAATATTTTCTGGACAGATTATTTCTGCTTTGGTATTGTTTAACAGTGGTATCATTACTATTAATATTACATTCAAGGTTACTAATATATACTCGTTTTCCAGTTTTTACCACTGCTTTGCCAAAAATTATACGTACAGAATTGCTGTGAAGTTTGATTGATATTCTCCGGGGTTTCTCTAATTTCATCATTAACATTTACTATTTTTCCTCATTATTCTTAATAATAACATCTTTTTTTTATGGGTGTTTGTCGGGGCAAAAATGAGTACCAATCGATCTTCAGCTGAGTTCACATGACTTGTGCAGCAATGTATGCATTGCTGCACAAGTCATGTGTTTTTCATATGAATTCATGTCTTTTTTCTCCCTATAGGCGGTTAACGACAGACACCCTTAACATGCTGTGGATGGTCTACCGACTATTTGTCACGCCGTACATCAAGAGAATTTGGAAGATGAATAGGTATGACGACCTATTCTACCATCTCGAGACCTTTGTGTTGGCCCTGTCTTGGCCATTTCTGTTGGACGACGGTCATCCATTGGCAGACTACCGATGGATCATCACGGCGATAATATTAATCTTAAACTTTATCATCTTGCTACTTCTTCTCAAGTTCAATGAAAGAATGTTCGAAGAGGCACAGTATTGTAAGGACCATGACCCCTTCCCGCTCAGAAAAAAGACTCTGGAATGATCTGAAAGCGGGAAAAACCAGAGTGGGACGTTTATTTGGAAGACGTACGGGGGCCTAAGATCATCCAAGGGGGCATCCAAGGACATGGACCAATAATCGACTCAAGTAAAACAATGGTTTGAAAAATATTACGAAAATCTTTCCTAGGGCAGAAGGTATGAATATTATGCCCACAAAGTGAAATTTAATTTTCCCACATATTAAGTGTATGAGCTATATGTATCCTTTATAAATATGTTACTCGAAAAAGTTAAATGGTCGACATCGTTCAACAAATTAAGTTTTTCATGGATGGTGGTTGAATATTTTCATGGTAAGTTCTAGTCAGATCTTGGTAAATGATCGGTGTTACTTTTTAAAATTGTCTTTAAAAATTTGGCACCATAAGACTTTTTCATAAAACAAACATTGTAAAAGTTACGCATTGGACATATTTTTTTAACATACGGTTTTTTGGGTTGAAGTTTAGTATTAATATGTAAAGTTTTAGTTTTACGAGCATATTTTTAATAGAATATTATCAATATAGATCAGATAATTTATTGAAACCAATAAGCTTCTTGTTTTTCTGTAATTCCCAAGTTTTATTAAGTCATCTGATCGATTTTGGATCACTAATCGAGTTTTTAAGAATTGAGGTTAAAATACCCATTTGTAGTTATAGTTTTGGTATTTATTGGGAAATAAGCCCTGATCTTTTTATTTCTCTGGTGTACCGCATTTAAATATTACGGCATAGATCCTATCAATATAGCAAATATTAAATCTGGTGGAAATTTTTACGGATAGAGATTATATGATTGTGTGCGTAAAATGTGCAAGTGAAGTTATTTTTGTCTTTGAAGAATACGTTTTCTGTGATACTATGTGGTGTTTCACGGATTAATGCTCTGTTACTTTATCTCATTGTGTGATTGAATGATATAACATTTCAAGAGTTATCTGGTCGAAATCACATCGGAAAAAGAGTTCTTATGGCTGCAGTTAGAATGTTTGTGCGTAATACTTGAGTAGGTGGATGGGAAATTAGCCGTGATATTATGCATACACGATTTTAGTTCATACACGGTTTTAGATGTATTGCATAAAATTAGGCCGGTTCTTGATGTTATGGAAACTTTTCAGCAAAAGTATAAACCGGTAGAGAATTAAGTGTTGACGAGGCGATGGTTGCTTTTAAAGGACGTCATAAAATTAAACAATACATCCAAGGAAAGCCAACGAAGTGGGGATTTAAAGTTTGGGTTTTAGCAAGCTCCCATTTCTACGTTCTGCAGGTAAATGTGTACTTAGGGAAAAAAGATAAAAGAAATCGTAAAATTTTTCTTGGGACGCAAGTTGTAATGAATTTAATGAAAAACTATTTAGGGAAAAATCATCATTTGTACTTTGATAGCTTTTTTTCGAGTGTGTCTCTCATGAAATTACTACTTATGAATAACACATACGCATGCGCTACTACAAGATCATCTCGTATAGAATGGCCTCAAATACTAGGCATGGAGTAACACAGAAGAATTTTCGTTTAGCACTTTACAGGCAGATGATAGGGAAATTCTCCTCACGTAAAGTAGTGGGACGTAAAAGAATCCTTCCGATGGGCGCATTTTCACAGAGACAGCAACACTCTTTTGTAAAGATCGTGGGGAGAAAAAAAGTGTGCGCCTATTGCAGCTCAAAGAAAAGAAAAACTCCTGCTGGTCGGAGCATAGAAACGTCATGGAAATGCATCGGATGCGATTTACCTCTTTGCAAAATAGGATGTTATCATCAATATCACCAAGAAAATGGATTTGAAGGAGGGAATTAAATTCAATATAAGGTAAGACTAACTTCTTTCAATAAATTAATATATTCTTAAAACGTACACAAATTTTAAAACAAATCACTCAAATATATTTCAAGTTATTGTAAGTTAATTAAAGTAACCTGCGTCAGTTCCTCATCGCGGAGAAAAATAGGTCTACCAGTGGGGCAAATGGGTATTTAAACTTCGTGCATGACGGGGAAATGTTTACGGCCGGTTTCGGGCGGTTTAGGAAGGAGAGGGTTAAATAAGAACTAACTAGAGGGACAATGTCACACAAATAGAGCAATTGACAAATACAAACTACAAATGAATATTTAATACCGACCGTAAGATACTGACAGAAATGGCTGGCATTAAGTTAATTAATAGATATGTATAAGTACCCTTAACTAAAGATCCTACAAAAATATTTATTGACCCTAATGTTTTGATATTCCATTTTCCTAAATTTTTTTACGGATAATAATGTTTTTTTACACATTTAAACTGTGATTTTAAAAATGAGTGAATAATAAGATAGGTATTTAAAGTTTTGATGGAGTTATTCTTATTTCAAAAGTATTAAAAACCATGCATTTATTAAATAGTTCGCTAGAATTTGACTCATGACATAAGTTGCTTCAACATAAAATGAGCTCTCGTTGAAGTGGCACTATTCCTAGAGCAGTATATTTATTTGCAATCATTGCCAAATATTTATTGTGATCATGTTGTTGGTGGATGTGAAAAATGGTGATATCTTCTATTTTCGGCTGAGAGAGTATTTTTCTTATGCAAAGACATCACCGCAGACGCATGGCCTGTGAGATACCTTTATGGATTTCTGCATCTGCGGAGTATCCACTCTTTCGTAGGGGTTCATTTTGTTAATTTTTCTGTTGTTTTAAAGTAGAAAGATACGTGTAAATATGATCTTTCCATTCTATTCGTTTTTTTCACCATGTTTTTTGTTTTTAAAGAAAACAGTTTCGCTGGCGTTAGTCTTCAGGTCGAAGGTATGTGAAAAAAATTGGAAATTTTTTTTTCGCCTTTTATAGGCATAAAATTTTCCGCCTTATATAGTCGGCGGCGGCTGCTGATCCGTTGCTGCTCTCTCATTGGCCGGTTGTCCATCTCTCATTGTTGGTGGTCGGAGAATCCTCTTCCATGCAGTATGCAAGCTGTAGCCTTGATCTCGGTTGAAATTTGCGGGCGTTTTCGCTATCTCCATAGCTTCTCTGATCTAGTGAGGGAAGCATTTATTCTCTTTAGCTATTATCCTGGCGTCTTCAAAGAGGATGTTATGTCCAGGTTCACTCCAAGCATGATCAGATATGGCTGAGAGTTGGTGCTGCTTGTTTTTGAGTGGCCCTCCGATGTTCCTGCAATCGGACTTTCATTGATCTGCAGGCCTCGCCAATGTAATATTTCCCACATGAACAAGGCACTCGATATATTCCCTCATAAAGGTCCATTGGGAGTTTGCCCTTCGCTCCGGATAGCTTGTCTGATATCTTTGTCACGCAATTGAAACGTGCTTTACGTTGTGTTTTCTAAGCATTCTGGCAATCTTTTCTGATGTGCCCGCCACAAAGGGCACATCACATTTTTTTCACATACCTTCGACCTGAAGACGCTGACTGTAACGCCAGCGAAACTGTTGTCTTTAAAAAAACAACAAGCGCGGTGAAAAACCCGAATGGAATGGAAAGACCATATAACCAACGCCGCGAAAATCTTAGAACCTAGATGATACGTGTAAATATATATAACTCAAGATCCATCGGAAAAATATTTTATTCACACAAATATTTGCATGTTTTACTTTTTCCTTAACGAAAAATATGTATTCACTGGAATTGCTTTACACATTGTAACTGTGATTGTAAGTATGAGAGAATATTTAGACGGTGTTCAAAGTTTTGATAGAATTATTACTACTTCAGCACTATATAAAAACTATGCATTTATTAAATTCTGCAATAGAATTTACTCATATTTTTACTTAAGTATAAAGTGAGCTCTTGTTGATGTAGTCTTATTCCTAAAGTAAGATGTATGTTTCAAATCACTGCCAAATATTTATTGTGATCATGGGTGGATGGTAAAAATGGTGCTAGTGTATATTCTCAGATAAATGTTATTATTTTAAGACATCACCACAGATGGATGGCCTGTGAAATGCCTTAATGGATTTTTTCATGTATGGAATATGTACTCTTATAACAAGTGGATTTTGTACATTTGCTATTTTTTCTAAGCAAAAAATATGTGTATGTATCCATCAATGATAATACCTCAAAAAAATATTTTGTTAACAAATATATTTGGATGCTCCATTTTTCCTTAACGAAATATGTGGTGACTTTGGAGTTGTATTTAAACATTTAAACTGTGATTGTAAACAAGTTTTAATATTCAGACGGTCTTTAAAATTTTGATGGAGGTATTCTTACTTCAAAATTATTTAAAAACAATGCCTTTATTAAATTGTTCGCTTGAATTTGACTCATCGGATTTGTTACTTAAATATAAAGTCAGCACTTGCTGATTTAGCATTATTCCTAGAATAAGATTTGTATTTCAATTCACTGCCAAATATTTATTGTCATCATGTTGTTGGTGGATGGGAAAAATGGTTCTAATTTATATTATCGCCTCAGATAAATATTATTATTCTAAGACATCACCACAGATGAATGAATTGTGAAATGCATTTATGGATTCTTTCATCTATGGAATATTTACTCTTTATAAGAGGTGTATTTTCGACATTTTCCGATTTTTTTGGTTAAAAGATGTGTGCATATGTTCATAACTCAATCACTCTGAAAAAATTTTTGTTAACGGAAATATTCGGATGTTCCATTTTTCCTTAACGAAATATTTGGTGTCGTTAGAGCAGCATTTATACATTTAAACTGTGATTGTAGCTATGGCTGATATTCAGGCAGTCTTTAAAGTTTTGATAGAGTGATTATTATTTCAAAACTATTTAAAACTATGCATTTATTTTATTTAATAAATTTATCAAATTGTTCACTTTAATTTGACTCATTACATTTATCCAGGGGCTCCACAGTGCAAGGGGCTCCACAGTGCAAGGGGCTCCACAGTGCAAGGGGCTCGACAGTGCAAGGGGCTCGACAGTGCAAGGGGCTCCACAGTGCAAGGGGCTCCACAGTGCAAGGGGCTCCTCAGTGCAAGGGGCTCCACAGTGCAAGGGGCTCCACAGTGCAAGGGGCTCCACAGTGCAAGGGGCTCCACAGTGCAAGGGGCTCCACAGTGCAAGGGGCTCCACAGTGCAAGGGGCTCCACAGTGCAAGGGGCTCCACCGTGCAAGGGGCTCCACAGTGCAAGGGGCTCCACAGTGCAAGGGGCTCCACAGTGCAAGGGGCTCCTTCAGGGGAGGCAGTTCATTCAGTTACAGCGGTACGCAATATTTCTATTTTTGAAGTTACACTTCTGTTTTTATTGTATGAATTAAGGGTAGACATAAGTTAAACTGTTTCTTGTTGTTTTACTCCTAGCTGTTTTTCTTTAATTGAATTGTCCATGTTTTCCCTGTGTAAAAATTGAAGCAGTAAATTTATGCTGTCAGCCATATATCTGTTTATTCCTTCTTTCCGAATCTTACCTCTATCGAGTGACTATGCCTTATCATAAAAATTGGAGGGGAGCTCAAGTGAGGAGGGGCGCCCAATGGAGATGTGCCTATAGCGTAACTTTGGGTGAATCCGACCCATTTCAGTACATTGTCTTTCATATTGATGGAAAGGAAAGTTTTGCATGCATTCTGGAATGCGTAAATTACTTCGCATTTGGTCATCAGATCAAGCACAGTACACTCCCGATTATCCAGGCTAATGACGGGGAGAGACGGAACGAATAATTGGAAAACACGGATAACTCAAACTTTCGCTCAAATGTCTTGTGATGTTCATAACTCACGTGAAGCAAATTATGAATATTACAAAATGTTATTATAGCAGAAACATATAATACTTATTACAATATTTCAAAAAAAGGATGTTATTTTTATTAAAAGGATGCCTGGAGAATTGAATTGCCTCTAGATCCTTTTGAAATGTATTTTGTGAAGAAGAATGTTTGCATGGTCCATATTTACTTATTTGGTGTGCCAGCAGTACCTCAATTTAAATGAAAAATTTGCTGTCATTAAAATTGTGTTCATAAGTTTTAACTGTGATTTTAGCAATGGATGATAATATAGTAGGTGTTAAAAATTTGATAGAATTATCAGAGCTCCAAAAGTATTTTAAAGCAATGAATTTACATGTTTAAGACTAGTAGTTTTGACTAAAAATATATTGCCATATGAGATGTGAGATAATAAAGTTTCCCCAAAAAAATATCGTCTATGCACGATTTTTTTTATTTGAAAAATAACATCTGCAGGCTTATAGAAAATATTCAACACAAGCCATCTGCAATTAAAATAATTATACGAGATGTTCTAATGGTATATTGAAAAATGTTGAACTAATGAACTAACCTTAATACAGTAAAACCTCTTAACATGGTAATGGGGGAGACCGAAATTTGGGCAATGTGATGCATGGAGGCTCACTATAGAGAGGTTTTAGAGATGGGCACCATTTTTCATATCCTTCGGAAATGAAAGGCAAAGGATATGAAATGAAATTTTCATATCCTTTGGAAATCTCTCTTAATTCAACAGTCACTTAAAATTATTAGGAGAGTTGGATATCTTTTTTCTTATTTACTGTTAGGTATGCTCTCATATGGATTAAAATGGCCATAACGAATGGTCAACGGGAAAATTACAGAATATTAAACATGTATAAGAAAAAGAGGGTGAAACATTTATTTCTGAAAATTTCATTCCATGTATGTAATCGCGTCTTCATTAATGGTCTCTAGTTGTCTCGATACGATTTGCAGAGGTGGTTAGGCCGTCTCGGGGGTGTCTCCTTGGTACGATAAGTGGAGGTTTTACGATATAAAGAGGCTGAATACACAGAGGTTTTCCTTAAAATTGGAAATCTGACGGAATCGTAGTTTTTGTTTTCTCCCCCTATCGGAGATGGAGTGATGGAAGTATAACATGTGAATTGTATCGTGTTTGTAATAAATGTGGCTGTAAACATTAAGATATAACAAATTACTCTTTACCATGTAGTTTATTTATTTTACAGGTAACTTATTTGAGTCCTGTTGGGGGAAATCATCTTACAGATGTAACAAAAAGAATGTTAACACGGTTTATTGTATTGCCTGATGTGTGGAGTGTATATCAGTGAAACTCTTCCTCAGTGGTGGAAGGGAAACTTTTTTACTTTTTTTATAGAACCCTCGTGTTCGTACGTAATGAGCGTAAATCTCACTCTTGAGCAGGCCAAAAAGCATCTTTAATGTTGTTTTTCAATTTCGAGACTTATTTTTCCACATTTGGTATTTATAAATTACTAGGCATTCCTATCTTAAGGCCTCAGTCAAGAATTTTGCCTGAAAAACCGTGTTCCAAACCTCAATGTTGAAACCATGGAGGCACCAATACGCTATATGAAAATTAATCCAATCCATGCAGTCTGTCAGGAATACTGCCAACTTCCCTGCATTTCTTATTTTGTTGCTTCGTAAGTTTATTTATCTATATTCTTGTTTTCATATTTTTATATTATTTTTAACAGCCTCCTGCCTGTCTTCATGAAAATTTTAAAGTATATTTAGCATAAACACCAGTTCTAAGTGTAAGATACACACAAAAAATTAGGGTGATTGCTAACATTACAGTACATTCATTTCGGAGGCTGTACATAGGAACCAAGTGTAAACGGATGCCTCATAGAAACACATCGAGCTGGCCATCCCTTTGTTGCACCGTCACCCTTTTAGTCGCCTTCTGCGACAAGCAGGGATACTTGTTGGACTTTCTAGTCCCCCATTCCCAGGGAATGCTTTCCTAATGAGAATGACCAAGAACTTGCAACACTCAGAACTAAGTCTATTGTGCTTTCATCATGTTTGCTTATTCGCAATCCAATGTCAAAATGTTTTCACAAAGCGGCATACTGAATACCAAAATGTTTTGCCTCAGGTTAGAGCAGTGTAAAAACAAATGTTCCTATAGGAGGGTAGGAGAAGCAGTGTAAACCCAATAGCTATTTAATTAGCAATTCAACCATTACATGGTATATTCTGTTGCTGTGCCACTAAGTTGTAATAGTAGTTCAACCATTGATGCAGCATCCACCACACAGCCTAGAAGACCCATCTTCAAAGCACTGGATCAAAAAATTTAACTCATTAGTGTCAGGCACTGCTACGCCTTAGTAATGCATATTTCCTACACAAAGTTCAACCCCCATCAGCACTCTACTTGAAACAAGAATATTCACCTTCATCACTATAATATCCTACAACTGCCCACGATGAATTCTGAATCAGTGATGGCATTGATAAGGCTTCAAAATGTTGCATTGCAAATGAACTGCACTGCAGCAAAGACAGTGAGGTGTGGGACAGAGAAAGTGATTTTTCTCAGTTCTAGGCGATAGCAACAGAAATTTAAAATAACTGTTATAATATAGATATTCATCTGTGATTCTTGGTTTTATTTCCTCGAGAGTGATGATACTTAATTTCATAATTTAAAAAATGCTATCACCTTGAGATTTCCCATGTGATACCAAGATGTTCAGGTTTTGCAATTGCCCACACCTTCAGCTCATAAAGCAGACCAAACTACTGCTATCAGGCACCTAGAACGTACTAAGCGCAATCTGTTTTTATTTAGCTTACTGAAAGACTTCTGTTATTGAATAACAATGGATTGAAATTGCAGATATTTCTTAACTTTTGTGGTTGGATATCAGGATGGCGATATTGATGCGTAAGGCAATAAGTTCATGCGAAAGCCATACATGAACACTTAACTTTAGCAAATAATTTTGACTAATAGATTGCACATTCATGCCATTTTAGTAATGCAACATAAAGAGGTAAAAATTGAATTTTTATTTTATTTCCTTCCTCATGAGCCAGCACAAAAAATGTGGGGGCTTAGGACACGCGAGGACCTGGCTAACTCATGTATATACTATCTCTTCACATTGTAATTCAGTTCCACACTGCATGTTAGCAGTGAGTTATATAGTTAACTGTTTTCTTGTATTTCCCGTTTCCATGACTATGATCCATTTCAATTTTTTTTACTTTTAAAATTCAAAAGGAGATAATAAGATCTATGCATTATGATAGGTTCAGGAGCCAAAGCCACCCTCTTTTTAAAAAGTTAAGAATTGCTTATTGTACCATGTATTTATATTTTATGAGCATGGGTTTTTACAAGGGAAAATTTATCTTTGTTTCTGAAAAACATGTGCTACCAAGAACATATTACTAGACAGGTAACTGATCCATATCTTCAACAAAATTGTGAAGTCTCTTCTAGGAGGGACCAAGAGTTGTGTATTAAATTGTGCAATGCCCTTCCAGTGCATCTAAAAACACTGCAACAATGTCTGTATTTAAAATCCAAGTATTGTCATTCCTATAGTCAAAGTTTTTTTTTAGAGTGTGTAGGATAACTTCTTTTAGTTTTAATCTGACCTGTAAATTACATTCTTGTAATACCTCCAGGATGGAATAAATTATTATTTCCAATTTTTATTACTAAGGAACCATAGCTTTCATAGTTATTGTGATTCCAACCCTTTTAGTCGCCTCTTACGACAAGCAGGGATACTGCGGAGGTATTCTCAAATCCCCTCTCCGCAGGGAATGCTTTCCTAAACAGCTACTATAAAATGCCTGTTACACTGAAGAGTAATTCTGATGTTTTATTTTAAGAATAATGCATAAGCAGCCTAGGTCTTTGATTGTGAAACTTGGAAAAAAAATAATACGAAGTTGCTAATTCACAATCAACATTTTTATTACAACTGAAAGTTACGTTGCACATGAATTGCATATATTCTCTTCCAGAGTTAGGAGAAGTTTGACTGCAATGTAGAGGTAAATTTACTGTATTCCAGTATATGCAGATTGTACAAAAATTAACGATTTAAGGAAACTCATTTGATCACCCACTGTGGTGCAAGTATAGAGAATATACACTTTCACAATCGAAGACCATGACATGATCACATCAACAACCTAATTTAAATGACATTCTACAAATTAATAAAATTCTAAACTGTATACCTTGAAATGTCTGTGGTAATACTTACTGAAAGTTACTTTGGCAGAAGTCATCAAGTAAAATCAAGTAGTTGACATATATGTAAGTATTGCAACACAGTTATGAGCAATTTAAGGATAAAAAGATTATATTGCAAAAGCAGAAACAAAGGAGAGATTAATCTTTATTTATCACAATCAATCGAAATATTGTCAGAAAAATTTGCCAAAGGTTGTTTCACATTTTTTAGTGTTTTGGGTAAAATAGTTCAAATTCAGGCCACTTTATTTTTTTCAACAGCTATTTCATTCGTTGCTTTCCTATTCCCGAGGTGAGATTTGTTAGGTAAGATACTTAAACAGTGAAATGCACAGGTGGACACCATGGGTTTCACCTCTTGATGCTTAGTTGTGTGCAAGGCATATCCGGATTTCTTTCTTGCCATTAAAACCAGTCTCTTCTGTGCCTGGATTAAGATGAATGTCTCATACTTAAGTACTTCTGGGTTAACATCCATACATCACTTCAAAGCCTTGAGTTGAGCCTCTGGGACTCTTGAGGCATGGCTCTCTTCAGAGTATCCAAATGTTGTTTGGATAGACAGAGGGAAGAGATTTCCTGTTGTCCTGGTTCACCTCTGATCTACCTTTTACACATCTTAAGAAATTCATCTGGAACAGTCAAGTAAAGAATACCTACATGAGAATAATTGGAAAAACAAACTGGATAAACTTATAACTGCTGCATAAAATTATATGTATTAGAAATGATGATTAAGACAATAATACCTATTAAGCATATTAGGAAATTTAATATTTTTATAATGTGGTGGTACAGTTCTAAATATATAAGACCCTAGAGGCAATTCCACAGTTAGCACTGATGAGACTACATAACCACTAACCACTTCTAGCCATTGCCTAGAGATGTTACAGCATTTTGCAGCCTCTTATTAATGGGAGCAGTGGGAAGGGAAGTGGATGAACAAGAGACTGTTCAGGCTTACTTAGAGTAGAGATTATACCAGAGGTTACATAGGTCAAATTCCAATGCAGCAACACCACTTCAGTATATACCACATATGTATTCTCCAGTACATCTGTGGAGCATTGCAGAAAACGAGAACATACTACTTATGACCAAAGCCCTGGTACACCAATGCAGCTGCCAAAAAATTATTAACCAAAGTAAATCTCTAAAGCACGATGTTGTGCTTATGGATATGCAACAAATTTGCAGATAAAAATAGTGACTTGCAAAAAATACCACCTTAAAATATGAAGCCATCGCTGAGAGAATCATTTCATCTACAAGATGGTTGGTGGAATTATGGCAGCTGCAGGATGGAGAATGAAATGTGCTGACATAGAGATTCAATTTTTAAGTCGTATGGTACTACCATGCATACATTATTGATGAATTAAAACAGAGAAATATTAAAAGAGACTATCCCCACTTAAGTGAGAGACAATACTATGAATTATTAACCAGTCATGAAAAAACAAATGCATAAAATTCAGCAAAAATTTAATTCATTTGATAAAAAATTTTGGTGGGGCACGCATACAACACGTAAACATATTAGAGTTAAAAATAAGGAGATGAATTTACCACTTGAGGCTTTTGAACATGAGTGCATTATATTTAAAAATCCAATTGAACTGGGTATATGCCAGCAGATCCCTTCAGTTTCACCAACTGGCAGGATCCCCGATCATGGATGCCCTAATGTCACCATAACTCAAGACCCCTTCAAAAAGGTCCCATTCCCCTAAAATATACTTTTCCCGTTAACATTCATGATAACACAGAAACCTGAAATCAAAGATTGAGGGAGAACCTTCCACCCCTCCATGGGACAACAGAGTTCCACATTCCTGTGTAAAAAATTGCTGGAATGGGTAGATAGGCTATATGTGCTAGTGTAATCCAACAAACCTCCTTCAAGAGCCCATGCACTGATACATGATGCAATATGCTTCTTATTACAGCACACACTGGCAGCATGTCATGTAATGATATATTTGCTAAGCTAAAATTAAAAAAATATGTTTCTTGCTGTTATGGTTTTTAATTTGTTTATTGCATGCATTAAGTACTAGTGATTCATAGTCCTGAACAAAATATTCCCCACCAGCCATGCAGAACTGCCACGAATTTCAACTAATGCCAAAATAATATCAAATAACTCATACAAGGGATCAGGGTAACTTGATATGATGTGAATAAATTGTAAAATAACATACTCCAAAGAACCTTCTTTTTGGAGCTAATGCATTAATATATCATGCAAAGTGCCTCTCATGAAGGCAAATGAATTGCCACTATTAAACTAAAATAAATCTCTTTTGTAATGTTGATCAGTTTGTTAAATATCCGTTCCCACCATAGCACTTATACCAATAAACACATAATCACGTAACACTTGCGTTTCGTGTGCACACATGACTTTAAATGCAAAAAAAAACAAGATTTTCAGTTAACAGAAGAATTAACTCTTAATGGATGGGCCCGGCTGTGGAGATGACATGGTGAGTTGTCAAGATGGACGCTAGACTTGGCAGTGGACAATTGATTATCAGCAATAAATAAAATATAGTGAAATCTCTGGCTAGAAATTGAAAATAGCCTCTCAAGAAGATTGCAGGACAAACAGTTACAGGTATGTAAGGCTTTGACAGGGAAAATGAGAGTGCAACAACAATACCCGGAAGGAAACTCAGCTAATCAACACCCCTCTCCACGAACCATGAAGGAACAGTATTACAATGCATTTATTCAAGAATTAAAAACTTCTTTCTGGCATGCACCAGCTATTGAAATCGAGAGCGGCTTCATATGCTACAATGGGTTTAATTAAACTGCTGCTGCGTGCAAATTAAATTATAATTTAGAGACTTCTACAATGCTTTCAATGCCATTTACTCATTAAAGCCTATATGTTTTCACTGTCTTTGATAAAGAAACAGCTATGGTGACATTGACGAAAAACGAAACACTGCGGAGATGGAAAATGTTTTTAAGAATCGTAATGTACAGTAATATCCATCACGTCCTGAGTTAAAATAACCACATAAGGAAATGTAAATGCTTAATTGGTATAACAATGTGTTATGGAAGGACAATAACATCATTAAAATATAACCTTTTACAATTGCTATGAAAATAATAGTTATGGTGTACAGGTCGCTTAGTGACGCAATTTTTTGAAGCACCCTTACATGGCTGAATAAAGGAATACATTGTAATCCTGAATCAATGAATCAAAATTAAATTAGTCTAAATGATTTTGATTCCAAATACAACGAACACATTGATGCCAAAGTATTTCCTTTAGATTCGAAGGAAATCAGCAGTTTATTTAATGGTAAAAAAGTTTCAAAAATATTGTGAACACTGCCTTTGTTGTGTACCTGAGAACTGGAAATTACTCATCAGCTGATGAAATCTAACTTTCCTCCCCAAGTCATTGGAACCTATTGATAATATCATTGGAGAATAAAAGCATCCAACATCCAGCAAAACTCTCTGCAATTCCCTCATGCTCTGGCCGGATGCGCAAAGTCCAATGGCAGCTGGATAACCTATGAGCAAAGGAAGCATTTAGTACAGAAAATGGAATGCATTAAAGATTCGATAAAGAGAGAAAAACTTTCCCCGCCTCTCTCAAGGTTGTACCCCAGAAGAGACACCAACCACACAAAATGGCTGTCTCCCACAAGTATGTGCCCGTAAATCTCGGGTCTATCCATGGAGAATCAAAATCAATCACACGTGGAACACTAGCGATTGACTATGAAAAGGCAAGTGTGGCTACGATAGGCAGGGTGAAGATCAGCCAAACAACTCCCCCATCCTCGCCTCATAAAAAACACACCATCAATGCACTCGGTTGAAAATCAGGAGGACCTCTGTCTCTCATCTCCCGATTGGCATAATTAGCTACTCTTTAAGTTCAAACAGGCAACCGGGAAAAAAATGTTAGTGACCTTTACATTATTTCCAATGCCACAAACACATTGATAACAGAATGCTCAATTTGAATACACCATTGGTGACAATGTAAAATGAACACAGTGAACATGCGTAAAATGTTTAAAAAAATCAAGGAATCCTATAATATGCCCATACTCCACATTGAGTAACAAATTGAGGAAATATTTAAATCACAGGAAGGAAACATGGAATAGCAAGATGGCAATTCATTGAACACATTGCTAATTTGTAAAATAACAATAAAATCCATGAAAATCAGAACTATTATAGTAAGTACATAAATAAGGTTAAGTAACATTGTTTGCAGCAAAGCACCTTTACATAATTGAAAGTAAACAACAAATTTGTGTGACTTATTCAATGTAATAAAAAGATATCGCTTTCAGTGCATTTAACCTTTTCTCAACTAAAGATGACAATATATGTGTGGACATTTCTTGACCCAGGAGACGAAAGCCGAATATTTTCTTTGGAGGATTTCTTACGAAAATAAATGAATGCCAAATACATACGTTTCCTAGCTCTCCCCCTTTTACATAGGGGTTCCTGGAGAGGGCATAAGCCCTCAGATGTGAAGCCATGCCTAACAGTACTCTTTGCGCATATAGCCATCATGTTCTGCCCAGCTTGGTCAATTTGCCATAAGGCTGCATGTTAAGAAAATATTGAGTTTTTCTAAAACCAGTGGCTTCACCTTACATTCTTTAGACAAATGAATCCTTTAGACATATTAAATGCAAAAACAATGACTTTCGACCTGTGATTTAAAGGAGATTTTAGGGTTGCCACTCTGCCTACATACTGGAGTTCACCGTTTTTTCCAGGTTTTCACGGTCTCAATGTCACCAAATTGACAAGACTGTTAATAAGCCAACAATAAAACAATCACCAGCCGTACACCAACAAAAAATTAACATATGCGACAGATGCTGTGAATGTAAATGCAGCGATGAAAGTGATATCTGTTATGAAATCGCCTATTGTTTGCAAAATTCAGGAAGGCCCAACCCAACTGCGCTCTTGCCCGGACACTGAATACCATAGCCTCTTTTAATATGGTTATGCCTTTAGGACCTTCTTCCGTCTGGACACTGGAAGTCCTTTTTTAATTCCTGGCCAAGAGATTGTTATTACCACACAGCAACCAAATTTCCCTTACCCATTTGAAATTCAAAAGGGAATTGAACATGTAACTTATTTTAACATAAGTATAAATTATTGTGAGCCGTAAATAATATTTCTATTAAAAACAGTACCTAGTAATACAATAATTTGATGGTGAACTCATGGGCTAGTGGGTCTAGTACAGTACCTGGGGTAACAGCCCGGCACCCCATTGAGTTGAGTCCCAAATCAGAAGGAAGCAAACACAAGAGAAGTGTACTCCTCTCAAAATTACACCTCAATGGAGAGAGATTAAAAATATTCTAATGCTATGTGTAGAATGGAAAACATTTTTCTTTGGCAGAAAGAGTTAAGTATGCCATCTTCAACATGGAGTTTGCCTTAATCAATAACTCACTAACCAGAGGATCTTGCTCAACTCCAGCATCAAGCAGCTGTTTTTCGGTGGCCTTTACCCTCCAATCATAACTATAGCTGGAAGGTGGAGCGTTACTCAAGACACTGGATTCTGAAAACACAGAAGTCCTCACAGATACTGTTTTACCTCAGCTTGTCCAGACAGACAGAACAGACGCATCTCAGGAAGCCATCTGACTGCACAACCTGCAAATGAAGAGGGAAACTTTTCATACTAATAATAGGTCCAATGAAATCCTTTCTTCAAATTCTCCTCAGTCGAAATTATGATCGTTGAACAATGATGCCGAGTCATAAAAGTCAATCGATAGTCAAAGTATGGCTTGATTAGGGCTGAAGTACGAGAAAAAAATCCTTTAAGTTTAGGGCCCCACACCGACAATATCTCTAGTTCTGTCTAACGACTACACCTCAACAATTACCATGATTCTAAATGCAATACAGAAATAAACAAGAAAATTACTTACTTCAATTTGAAATAAGTCACATATCACTCAAGAAGTTTTTCAAGGATGCCCAAGACAGTGGAGCAATAAACATGTCCCTCTTGTTAGTTTTTTACCTCCGATGAATACATAGGGGTCAAATGTCAAAGAATTGTTCGCGGGAATAACAGGACAACTACCATGACAGACAAAAGGTTTCAAATGTTGTTCTAAGGTATAGCACTGTCCACATATCATTACCTTACATAAGTTACACATTAACCTTATTGTATGCCTCAAAAACTGTTTGATGCATTTTTCAAGTATTTTCATGCAGACACCCTTACCTCAGCAACAATGTCACCCATTTGGGAAACTCTTCAGCGGCATGTCTTTTAGGCATTAGTTTGTCGTTAGTCATAGTGGAAAGAACCACCATGAAGAGCCTTACTCCCGCAATCACGGCGGATATAATCGAGACTTACATATTAAACGGAAAGTCAGCTATCAAAACGATTCGTAAAATTTTCTTTGATCATTGGCGTTTGCCTTACAAGAACAGAGGACCACAGGTTATACGACCAATTCAGGAAGGGAAATTGTTTCATCGTGGAACATCTTAAGAAGAGGAATTGTAAAGGGCACCCAACAATGTTATCAAAGCACAGAAACACAGTTGTGGCTTCAGGCTTCAACCATCAAGATCCATTCACTATCGTGCACTTTCATTGCACCTTTCCAGATCTGAGTTACAACACCCTTTAAAAATTCTAATCTTGAGGGCTTATAAAATGAGAATGGTGCAGGAGCTTCGTGAAGGAGATCATGGCTAATGAAAACATTTCAGCAAACTGGATGATTGACAAGCTTAATGAAAACCCTATGTTTATATTTGAGGTTAGTATCTTATTCATTTTGTTTTTTATGTTATTTTTCTTTGCTCTTAATGTCTTTTGATAATCTATGAACTTGTATGATGTATCTTAATTAAAAATGAAATTCATCCACTGCCTTAATGCTTCAGCTTATGCTTTTGGACGAAGCAATATTTTTTCAAAATGGTGCTGTCTTTTCAGCACACACACAATATTGGGCGACAAGTAATCCCAAGACACGGCGTGAGCGGTCGTTAAACTGAAATGGTGCTCATGGCCATTACAGCTAGCCATGTTTTTGGGACATACTTTTTCGAAAAGAACGTGAGGACAGACACCTATCAGGCTATGCTGGAGGAAAGACTTCACCGGGATATGGAGCATGAAAACTTTGGAAATGCAGAGGAAGTGTGCTTGCAGCAGGATGGAGCTCCTGCACACAGGTCTAAGGCAGACCTCAATGTGCTGAAAGAGAAGTTTGGAAATCAGCTGATGTCCATGGGGACAGAAGTTGAGTGGCCACCAAGAAACCCCAACCTCACTCCATGCGATTTCTTTTTATGGGGATTTTTAAAGCAGTAAGTGTATAAAAAAACATTTAATAATGTTGAAGAACATAAAAGAGAGATAATAAGATGTGCATAGTTTATTACCCTGCTTTTGCTTAAGGACATTTTTACTGGATTATTTGTCAAGTGAATTCAATTATGCCTCTCACGGGAGGGAGGGCACATTGAATAATGGGTACTTAATATTTAATTTTATTATCATTTATAAATATGACTTAGACTTTCTCATTAATTTAAACCAAAATTTTAATTTCATTTCAATGCACAGTTAAGTTTGAAATTGGCTCAAATCAACCCCCTTCTTAATCACTCATTTAGTAACATTGAAATGGGAATGGCACCACCCTTTTGAACACATTTTAAACCTTTAGTTAAGCATGGTTTTTACCGCTCCATTGTCTTGGGGCAACCATGAAAACCTTCCGGCTAGCGGGTTAATTCCATGGATATTTTTGTGCAAACCTCAGTGAATGTTGGCCACCTTAAGACCTCAGGAGGTAAAAAACCTGTGGTTCGACACGTTGGTTGTCACGATGGCCCGACATTTACCTCTATGACCTTCGACCTCAGTATTAGCCTTGGAGGTCAAATACTGGATAAGACAAGTATTTGGACAATACCAATGACGTCAGGAGGTTAACAACTTAACAAAATGGGTCCTATGTGTACCACGCAACTCACTTGGTCACCCTTTGGTTGGTGACATTAGTTTCCTTGATATATCAAATCACGCCTTTATGACCTTTTACTTCCATTATGACCTATGGAGGTCAAAAATCAACAATACTGATAAATGAACTACAAAACTGTCATAAGCACCCTTTAAAACCTATAGTTTGACAAACTGGTTGTCTCGATGGCTCGACGTTTACTTACGACAATTGACCCCCATTGTGGCCTCCTAAGGTCAAAAAATCAACAATACTGATAAATGAACTGCAAAAATGACTTAAGCACCCTTTAAAACCTGTTGTTCGACACGTTGGTTGTCACGATGGCCCAAAATTTACCTCTATGACCTTCGACCTCAGTCTTAGATTAGCTTTTAGATTAGCCTTGGAGGTCAAATACTGGATAAGACGAGTATTCGGACAATACCAATGACTTGGGCACCCTTTAAAACCCATGGATCGACACCTTTGATTGTATGCTATTCTTTTGGCCACCCATATGTCCTTGACTGTGACCTGACTTGGTCAACAGTTCAATTTTCGTAAACAAAAGTGTCATTTTCGGTTTCCTCGTGTCCGAAAACCTAAGAATTGACATTCAGATCAATGAAATTCAGACTTTTTCCACCTTGATTTTTTTAACATTGAAACCCCATCAGGCGAATTCAAAATTTTGGTTTGGGCCCACATTGTAAGGTCAAAATGCTAAAATTTTGCTTGCATTTAATAAAACTCAGGACCTTTCACCATCAGTATGCCAATTCTCACGAATATTTGCTGGAGTGGGAGTTACTAAAATTAGAGGTCAAAAATGACGCACCACCATTGGGACAGTCCGTACAATAACATAAATCTAAGAACGAAGATGTATAGATCAAAATTCCTGCGAAATATTTGAGGGAGTTGGTAGTCATTTAGAAGGTTAAGATCAGAAACAAAATGATCTCAAATGAGCTGAAAAGAAAGAAGTGGTGGATTTATAGTATGTCGGCAGAATAAAGACATTAAAACAAAATTGTTCTGTAGCTCATGCAATAATTGGATGTGCATGAGCCATATGATTTTTATTTTCAAGGATTGTAAGAAAAATTCTAAGGATCACTGATGAGGAAAATAAAGTGTAAAAATATCAATACGTGTTTATGTTCATTAAGAACCTAGACTACAAAACTTTCATAAGTTACGGAAATATGAGTCAGCAGGCGGCGAAAAAGGAGTGCCGTGCTAATGCCATGATAATATTATTCGCAGTGCATATTGAAGATTCTGAGGAAGTAAGTAAATTTTGAAGGAGACAGATGAGGATTAGGTTATAAATTTTGGGGGGAACACCACCCCCAAGTATAGTATCAGGATAATCCAAGTATTATCAGGTACATATTGGAAGTGTGAACAAACATTTCTCAGATGAAACACCAAGTCACAGTGGCCATTGTTTCAGACTTTTCAACACTATAATCCAGCATCGTTTTTCTGGGGAAATGTGAGTCACGTCTGCCATGAGGATGACACTACCTTCAAATTAAAATAGGGAAATTGCATACTTTTTATAAACAGTATGCTGATATACTACAGTAAACACTTAGTACAGCAATATACTTCCGCTTAAAACTCAGTTTATACCCTAGAAAATGACTCCCAAAAGTCGCCCGAGTTTCGCGGGCTAAAAAATACCGCCCCCACTAATCTTTGGCTGTGACGTCATAGTTCAGTACGAGTCCAAGATCCAAGCCCAGTAACTGCAGGTTTGGAAGAGCCACGTTGCGTTTAAAGGAGAACGTGGGTGAATTAAGGAAAAATTACAAGTGGTGCATTGTTCCTCTGTGCAATAACACCCCAGAAAAATTTTCGTCTGCATTCCCACGGAGGAAATTAGAAGAAAAGCCTCGATACATGCCGTCTGTCGGGATGAGCGTTACGGAAAAATTAGAGTATGATAAACGGAATGATAAACCCGTGTGCTATGTGAGCGAAAATAACTTTAATATAAATAATATTTCCATATTTCATTGACTGAATAACTTGAAACTGAGATTTTTCGATAATTCGGCCGCCGTAGAATAAAAACTCAACTTCCGAACAAAAATCGAGATAGGTCTTTCTCGATGGTTACGATCGTTACGATGGACTCAAATTATTAAAGCACTTGTTCAGTTTCAGTTACGGAAGGACATAGAAAATTCCATGATATTTAAAATCAAGGGAGGAAATATGAAATTATAGAGCAACGTTGATCCTCATGCATTCGAGTGCCAGCCAAGAGGACAGCGTTTTCTTCTACTGTCGGCGTCAAAATGATGTGCCGCTGTACTTTGCAAATTTATATTCTGGCTTCATTACATGCTATAATAATGAACTATACGTCATTTTAAAGGAAATTTTATCCTAAATTCAGATTTATTTTATTACAAAAAAATTGAAAAATGTAGACACGTTCAGTGCAATAAATGACTCCGCGCACCGAAAAATTAGACGTTTTGTCAACTTCATGAACTTTTGCAACTCATCCTAAGGAAAACTACTACGTCTACCGCATTTATCTTACACATTAATTTACACTCATCAGTGTGGATTAATAAAATGGCTTTTGGGTATTTTTCGAACTTATGTTTTGTTATAAATTAATGAAAATATTTAAACATTATCTTGTCCCATAGTTTACCCCGGAAGATAAAGGAAGTTGTAGATGGAAAAAGAATGGAATCCAGAGGTGGTCACAAAAAATGAATCGCAGCATTCTTTGATTTTATTCTACGCTCTTGCTTGCTTTTCAGAAAAAGTTGAGTCACAAGAGGAATGTTCCGCGGCCCTTGATTTGGAAACTATGGAGATAACAAGAAGACATGTGTGGATCAGCAATTTCCATTTAGTTGGTTGTCAGGATAAACCAAGGATCCATTTAAAGGTTGTCAGGCCATCGTATAAAGATAGGACTGATGTGCACCACAAGGGAAATGGGGTGTTTGAGGGAAAGTCAAACCCTAAGTTGCCCAAAGAATGTGCAGTTCTATGTTGCTCTTTCCCCAGTTAAAACCAAATAGAAATTGGATTGGGATGATATTTCCACCACGGGTTCCAGTGATAGTGAGAGTGCAGGTGATCACGGTCATCGTCGAAAGTCATCCCTCTAGGATTTCCGATACGGAATTTTTAAGTGACAACCGATCGCAATGACGATGAGCTCGCCTTTAGAGAAGGTTTCGGATATATCGTGAGAAAAGCTCCCAAAATCTATTAAAGACTCGGTTTGGAAAACATGCCCATTTTAATGCTAATTTAGGAAGTATTTCATTTCAAAAGTAACTTATTAACACCTGAAGACGTTGTGTTTATTATATCGATCGAAGTGCGATTGACCGATTCTTTCTGCAGAATAGGAAGTGGCTTCGGGGTTTTTAGTCACAAGATGGTAGATTGTGTTGGAAGTTCGTCTATATTATCGCTATTAAATTGAAACATTAATAGTCTGGCTTCCTCAGAGCTTCCTGTCGCCCTCCAGGCAAGGTATTTTTAAGTTGAAAGTATCATCGACAGCTTCGAGGTGGAAATAAGTTCACCATAAGACTCTCTACCAGACTGCCAAAAGAATACACATCTCACGTGAGTATACGCTTTTGCCAATATTATACGCAAGTCTCACTTTGTTATGTTACCTTTCCATTTCTCCGCATCGACTTTCCGAGCCGACGAAGTCTACAGTTTCACTAAAATACCCTGTTATCGTGATGGAATCAGTAACAGGAAGCTTGCCTGGATCAGCCTAGGAATAACCATATTCCTTCATCTTTACGCAATCTATCGCTTTCAATGGAGTAGAAATAGATCAAATAACAGCCCTGAAGTCACAATGAACAACTCCGATTCGTCTGCACTTCAATAAATGAATCATAACCACGGCGTCGCATGTATTCAAGTATGCAACCTATGCTATGGCCGTGCCTCGTACTGAACTATGACGTCACTTTTCTACTAGCCAATCATCGGGCGTTTTCGCTTCTCACTTGAATTTGAAAATTCTCGTGAACTTTGATGCATAAAATATCGCAAACCACGTCATAAAATAATAAAAAAACTTTCACCGAGGTACGCAAACATATATTTTTATATAATTTTGGGGCTATTGATTATATCTGAAATACATGCAAGTTCCCTATTGCAAGTAAAAATTGATTTAAATCATAATAAGTACATTCAGATGATTAAATAATAAACTCAAAGTTAATTTTTTCCCTTCTATTAGATTCCTTCACTATAAAATGTAATTCCATTTGCTCACCTTTATTGTATTGTATTTGGGCACTGATAACAACCATAATTAAATTGTTTATTCTTTTATGGGATGACCCATTATAGGTTCATTGATGCTATACCTATAACATAAATCCTGGTAATTTTTTCAATAAAAATATTGTCAAACCCATTTTTTTATGTTCTATGGGCTGTCAGGAGCACCCAACTCAAGTAACCTCCATCGGGAATCTCGCGTGAGTAACACCGGGTTATTAACGTTATAATGAGCTAAAACTAAAACCAGACAGAACTGTCTGTGATAACTCAAAGAATATAGAATTCAAGATATTTGTTTCATTCAATTCAAACATCAAATTTACGGGTTATATTTGCAAAAATTAATCAATTCATGTATTTTGTTGAATGCTGAACATTTTTCACTGCTCTGTCGATTATTGTAAAGGTCCTTTCATAACATTTAATATTATTCATTTAAAACTTTAATGTTCCATTAAATTTTGATCTCTAACTGAATTGCTTTTTCGTAAGTTTGGCATGTAATACTTTGTTGGAGTCACTAAGCATTATACTTTGCCCTTCGTGGCAAGTGATTCATCAAATACAAGATATAGTTACTTTTTCTATTGCTATAATCTGTTGAGCCCACGAATACAAATATTTTGCTAAATTTTTCATTCTCGATGGTATGAACTTGAAACTATTAAGGCCGGGCTACATGGTACATCAACACCAACAAGTTAATATCTGCTTGCCTGAATGATTTCACAGGGCTTACAATGAAAAAAACAATCAATCACGCTGAAGAAATTTCCACAGAAAATTTTGCAAAATTTTCCAGACAACATTCTGCGTCCAAAATATGAATAATATATCTGAAATCATTGAATTTGATGAGCTTTTTCAAGCACAGTGGGCATAAAGTGGCAGGTTGGCCACTTCCAAAGGCAACCTACGAAAGGAATGAAAACATATGCAAGAGATTTCAGACTTGTCGTGGAAAGCATGGCCATAGAATGGAATAAAACAATAGCTAAGGAAATCAATAAAATGTAACCCCACACTTACTCCAAAGTAGACAAAATCATACAAGGCAACCTCTACAGTTATCTGGCCTGCCACATTTGAAGTGAATATGTTGTAATGATAATCATTTTCTTCACGCTAAGTCTGCACAGGGGTACCCTCGGAATGGGGAATTCTACTAAAACTGAATGATTATGCGATAAAAAATATCCTTCGTGCAACAAATTAAAGTTAAAGCAGTTCGTCTCTAACCTGAATATTATTCGTAAAATTTCACTTTGAAAAAAATTTTACATTAATCTTGCGATCAAAACGACCCATTGCCATGCTGGCTGAGCGTGACATCAGAGGCCAGTAAACAATAGGTTTAAGTGGTGCCAGTAGACTATTTGTCCCAGTTTTAGTAAAACCTATGCATCTATCTACTTAGTTAATTTTTTAATATCTTAATTCCATCATCAGTCATGTGAATTATTTATCCTGAATAATTGACAGGTTTAAAGAATGTATGCAAACTGGAAGACGCAGCACCATATTGAGCGAGTCTGCTTACTCGCATTCTGATATCAAAGGGCATTTTTGTAATAATAGATAATTGTTTAGCTTAGATACCAGACTTCATTTGCGCATTGCACCACTAGAGGTTTACGTATGCAACAGGCTTACAATCGAAAAATGAGGTATTTCCAACGATGAGTGTTACATTATTGAGGTGCATTGCATTATTTTAAACATGGATATTTAACATGAACTTTTTTCATTCCACATTAATGACATTTTTGACTCTTTATCACATTTAAAGACCATTGATGAAATGTGACCAAGTGGAAGCCATGAAAGTATCTCTGGGACTCAAGTGTTTGCTATATGAACTAACAAAAATTGTTCCTTCAACAAAGTCATTCACCACTAATACTTAGAACTGCCCACGAAGACAGTCATTAAAATAAAATTGCAATATATCGTAAAATATAGTAGAAAAGAAGACTATTCCATTCAAGTAGTTCATTGCAATCTGTACACCAACAATTATTTTTTTATGTACTTCAAATGAAATAAACAAAATTGATCTAAAAAGAAAACCACATCCCATCAGTAAATAAACTTCATAAATGGGCGCAAATATGATTCTAGAAATAACCTAAACTTTGAGTGTAACACATTTAAAAACGAACAATTTTCCATGTACTCAAAATTAATTAAACAAAATTGATCAATAAAATAAAACACATCCCATTCTCTAATCCATGAGTCTGATTACAAAAAAAACTTGTGTAAAAATAATTAGTGTTTCCATAAAAGAAGACAAAAAAATATATCATGAGTATCAAAATCATCACCTCATATTTTAACACTTGTTTATACCACTTATTAACATACAAGTTATTGATTGAACGCATGAACGACTTTATCAGACCAGAATGGAATGTGTACATATGCGTTGACCAAATCAGAACAGGTTCTATTTTCTATTCATACATTCGCACAAGTTGTGTGGTTACACGATGCATTTTTGTTTACATTCATTGGTTCATATAGTTAGATAATAACTAGAATAGGTAAATGCATGGAGTAAACACCTTTAAGCGAGAACGGTGAGGCAACGATCTCTACTGATTTAATTATATGCATACAAGACTTTTCTTTTTGACAGCATCAATATTATGTACACAAAACATTATAAAACAAAAAATTATTCGAATAAAAATTTTTATACGTGAGCACATTATTTTTTTATAAACATCTAACATATATAATTTTAGCAAATAATAAAGTTATTGTGGTATAAACATACTATGTTGTTGATCTTAATTTTAATAATTGTATTTGTCGTGGCAACACTTAAGTTGTTTACTTAAACTGTGTTATTCTTGCTGAATAAAACCTTGATTAGGTTTTTACTGAAACTGATATTTTACTACAATTTATTCAGCAAGAATAACACAGTTTAAGTAAACAACTTAAGTGTTGCCACGACAAATACAATTATTAAAATTAAGATCAACAACATAGTATGTTTATACCACATTCACCCCCACTAAAAATCGATTAGTATCTGATGTAGTCATTTAGATAAGCTGGTAGCCTTCGCTGCCGTCCACGTGGAGAACCTTTCTGTGGAGATGGACTCTTGGGTTGTTCAGAGACACTCTTACTCGAATTAGGTATGCCATGACCAACAGGAACATGACCAAAATTTGGAAAGATTTTTAGGTGCAGTAGAAAAGTATAATCTGACATTAAACCAAGATAAATGTAAATATTCAACTAAATCTGTGAAAATATTAGGATATCTGATCGAAGATAGAGTTATAAAGCCTGATCCGGATAGGCTTGCACCTTTGATGAACCTACCTGTCCCAAATGACATGCCAGCCCTTCAGAGAACCTTAGGTATGTTTGCTCACTATTGCCGATGGATTCCCAAATTTTCAGAGAAGATTCGCCCTTTTCTGGTAAAAGGACCATTCCCGCTGTCTGAAGAAGCTGTGACAACATTCAATTCACTCAAGAAAGATGTAGCAGAGGCATCACTCTCTGCAATAGAAGAAAATACACCTTTTCGAGTAGAAACTGACGCTTCAGAGTTTGCCATTGGGGCCACCCTGAGTCAAGCCGAACGTCCCATTGCCTTTTTCTCTAGGACACTTAATGCAGCTGAGCAAAGACATTCCTCTGTTGAGAAGGAAGCTTATGCTATTGTGGAATCACTGAGGAACTGGAGACACTACCTTATCGGAAGACATTTTGAGGTCATCACTGACCAGAGGTCTGTTGCCTTCATGTTTGATCAGTATCACTCAAGTAAAATAAAGAATGAGAAAATTATGAGATGGCGACTTGAATTAGCTAATTACAAATTCGATATCATTTACCGACCAGGCAACCAAAACACAACTGCAGACACAATGTCGAGGATTACAGCAAGTACCTACTTAGAGGGAAGAATGAACCTCAAAGAACTACATGATGCTTTATGTCATCCGGGTGTAACAAGAATGCACCACTGGGTTAGAGCTAAAAACCTGCCCTACACACTAGAAGAAATTAAAGGAGTGATTAATTCTTGCACCTGCTGCAATGAATTAAAACCTCGATTCTGTAGAAATGAAGGGCAGCTTATAAAGGCAACTTCTCCATTTGAGAGATTAAGCTTAGACTTCAAAGGACCCTTACCTAGCTCATCCAAGAACCGTTTTCTACTGACTATTGTTGATGAATATTCAAGGTTCCCTTTTGCATTTCCTTGTACAGATATTTCGGCATCTACTGTTGTGAGAGTATTGACTATGGTGTTTTCGCTCTTTGGTACACCAGCTTATATACATTCCGACAGAGGAGCTTCGTTCATGTCACATGAACTGAAATCATTTCTCACCTCCTTAGGCGTTGCTACAAGTAGAACTACTGCCTACAGCCCCCAAGGAAATGGTCAGGTCGAAAGATACAATGGAATAATATGGAAGACTGTACTTTTGACCTTAAAGTCAAAAGGGTTAAAGACAGAACAATGGGAAGAAGTGCTTCAGTCAGCACTTCACTCTATTAGATCACTGTTGTGCACCTCAACAAATGCTACCCCACATGAACGTATGTTCACTCATCCCAAAAGATCTTTCAATGGTCGCTCCTTGCCTACATGGTTAACTAAACCAGGTCAAGTTTTAATGAAAAACCATTTGCGGCACAGCAAGTATGACCCGATTGTTCAGGAAGTCGAATTAATAGAGGCAAATCCAGACTATGCATATGTAAAGCTTCCCAATGGGCAAGAATCAAGTGTTTCCATTAGACATTTGGCTCCAAGAGGGGACTTCCCAGTCAAGCTTGACGGACCTCCCTTGAGCCCATCTATTGACTCCGGAGAACTGACATCACAAAACTCCTCATGCGATGAAGAGACAGGGCAAGATAAGGGCATACCTAATTCGAGTAAGAGTGTCTCTGAACAACCCAAGAGTCCATCTCCACAGAAAGGTTCTCCACGTGGACGGCAGCGAAGGCTACCAGCTTATCTAAATGACTACATCAGATACTAATCGATTTTTAGTGGGGGTGAATGTGGTATAAACATACTATGTTGTTGATCTTAATTTTAATAATTGTATTTGTCGTGGCAACACTTAAGTTGTTTACTTAAACTGTGTTATTCTTGCTGAATAAAACCTTGATTAGGTTTTTACTGAAACTGATATTTTACTACAGTTATCAAATCAATCAATTACAAAACAAATATAAAATATGCATACGTATATAAGCTGTAACATAGGAACGAACAAGTACACTAAATAGCCAGGTATGTCAAATAACTTTTCTCGGCTTGTTTTAAAATATTTAAATCGATTTGTTGAAATGCCTCATTAGATATTTTTTGCAGCTGAATTATTCTGTTGTAAAACAAAAGAGGAGGTAAGAGGCAAAAGAAATACATCGAAGACATATTCCACAAAATTCTTCACGTTCATTGATATGTGTTATGAGTTGATCATTGGTAAATTCAAATTCATTATTATTCACTGTTATGACTTTTTGTCTCTAAACACTTAGTTATAATACAACGAAAAGCGACTTCGGCCGTCACAATTGAGGTACCAACTGCGAGTTAATTAATACCTCGTCAGGATTCGGAAACACTATGCGGGAAATTGGACTTTTTTCACTGCTCCGTCGATCATCGGCGAGGTCCTTTCATTACATTCAATATTGTTAACTAACAAATGTAATGCTACATTAAGTTTTGATCTCCAATAAGAAGTGCTTTTCAGTTACTTTTTCGTGTAATACATTGATGCAGTCACTAAGAATTAAGGCCTGTTTACACGATGCATTAACAGGTATGAGTAAATGCACGTTTCCGTGAACGAATTTTGTGGACCAAAACGGTAAATGTACGAATGCATGAACAAAATTCGAACAAGTTCTCTTTTCTGTGCATGCATTCGCACAAGTTGGGTGGTTACACGGTGTATTTTGGCGTTCATTCTCGTGTTCATACATTTAGGCATCAACCCGTACGTATTAATATACCGTGCAAACAAATACATTGCCCGTCGTATACTTCGTAATCGTATACACGATTAATTACATTTTCAAGTTATTGCTATAATCTGTTGAAACTACAAATACAAACATTTGGCAAAAATTTTATTCTAGCCCACATGAACTTTGAACTATTAAGGCCGGGCAACACGGTAAGTTAACACGAACAAGTTAATATCTGGTTACGTGAATGATTTCACGTTATTTGAATGTTACACGAGGCTTCCAATGAAATAAAATAAGATGCACTCACCCTGAGGTAATTTCTACACGAAAGTTTTCTCAGTTCTGCGTCCGATTCATGACAAATATTTATGAAATCATTGAATTCGATGAGCTTTTTCAAGCACAGTGGGCTGGCAGGCAGGTCATCTCCAACAGGAACCTACGAAATGAATGAAAACATATGCGCAAGAGATTTCAGACTTGCTATGGAAAACATGCCCATACCACGGAATAAAACAATAACTAAGGAGATCAATAAAACCCTCACTTACTAGTAAGTCAACAAAATCGCCTAAGGCATCCTTTCCAGTTATCTGGCTTCCTGCAATTGAAAAGAATATATTGTAACAATAATCATTTTTCTTCAAGCAAAGTCTGCACGGAGTACCCTCGGAATTCCTTTCTGAAGACTCAGATGAATTCGCAGTGGCAATACTCACATTTTAACAGCAATAACTCATTCTATCTGTAAAACCAGTTCACTCCTCAAAAATCATCCACACAGCACTCATTGATTTACAAATTTCTAATACATTACGTTCATTTCTATGACTTACGATAACGCAAAAACTTGAGAATAATCCAGGAGAAGGGCATAAAAAGCTCACATTTACAAGGACCTCAAAAATAAATCGCATTTCAACAGAGAAGACATCACATATTTCCCACGAACTCCATGCTCGTTGACGCCTTGCTATTAACTGACCAGGGTAGCAAGGATTAGCTTACATAACGGACTTCGTTTGTATAATGCACCGCTAGAGGATTGCGTATGCAGCAGACCTTCAATCGAAAAATGAAATATTTCCAACAAAAAGTGCTATATCATGCTAGTTTATTAAATTCTTTGAAATGGAAATTATTTTAAAACTTTTTTAATCCTACATTTAAGAATTTTGAACTCTTTCTCATATTTCTCTTTCTCAAAGACTGTAGATGTAATCTGACCTGGCGGACGCCGAGGTTGGGCTTAAATTTTGTTTCCGGCCAGGTGATTGAATAACCTTTAACCAAACATTTTTACACTACAATTAATCGAAAATGTGATGAATTTTAAATGAAATGGCCCTTTATATTTTGAAATGGAAAGAAAATACTATTCAAACACGAATGTTTGGCCTGCTCTATAGGTGTGCCATTGGCGGATAAAATGGCAACTAGAAAACGTCGGTTCTATACAGAGGTTGATTGTATAGTCCGGTATAGTCACATAATATCAAGTGAACGTTGTGGAATCTTGTCGTGGATGCTTGTCCAAAGAATTTACAATTGTGTCATAAATTGTTGAAAATTTTCTCAATCTAAGCTGTGAAGTCGTGATATATCTTTCCGTCGATTCATCATTTGTTGGATTTTGTGTTCCTTTCGTTTAGCATTTTCAAGTATTTTATTTTCACTCATCATCTTAGTCAATGTAGTTTCCTTGTTGGAATTTGTGATCTTTGTCAATGCTGAGTAGATAATTTCTTTGACGATAAACCTGATTTAAAAAGAGAATAATATTTTGAATCGAAAACATGAGTCGCACCATCGGGATTTTCACGGAATATTCTGATAAGAATCCAGAAATAGACCTTTGCAGACTTTGTAGGGAGAAGCATAATCGTTTTTACAGCATATTCACTTCGAATGTAGCGTACAATATAACTGTGAAGGATGCCCTACATGATTTACTTGGTTTACAAGTAAGTGGCACATTAAATTTTATCGATTTTCTTAACAATGGTGCTTACTACATTTTATGTTTTAATTCCAAACTCCATTGATGTGTAACTTGTTTATTAACATCTCAGGTTGCTGTGGGAGATGGCCTGCCCACTACCATGTGTCCACCGTGTTTGAAGAAACTTACGGAATTCAGTGTTTTCAAAAGGAATTGTTTAGAATCAAACGCCATTCTGAGAAAAAGTTTGCCAAGAAGTTGCTTCAGGGTGAGTACTTATGGTAATTTCTTATTTGAAGACTTGTGTAGTATAAGTATTGCAGAGTTAAAGGTGAAACTCTTTGGTTTATGTAGACAATAGTAGGAATCAAGAATGATATATTTTGCGAAACGTTTTACGGAAAAGTGTAACAAGTCCAATTTCTCGTAAATGGTTTTTCCCTATCCGTCAATCCTTGGCGAGGTCCTATTAATGTTGCAGTTGGTGTTACAGTGGCGACGATTGAAGACATTTTGTCATCTGGTAAAATTTAGTGTGTGCTAAACTACTAGGAAAGTATAGCATTCAAATTCAATATTTATGAACTCAAAAATGCAATCTACCCACTGTGCTATACCACGCTACCTTTTTAAGTATTTGATTAGGTAATCGGAGCATGTTAAAGTGAGCCAAAAAATCCCTGACGATTTGCCGCTAAAGATTGAAGTGTCAGAGACCCAGAAATTAGTTTGTCAATGCGTTGTCATATAAAGTCACAGTTGCACGTAAATATATTACCTTTCTTTAGCTCGGGGCCTCTTTCTTACCTTTAACTTTGATCTCATGAGGCTATGGTTATGTATAGCTAAAAATATCTTTGCGAAGTTTCGGAAATTGATTGTTTATTTTCAAGTCATCTTGTATGAATAGATGGTGGTTACAATGAGGGCAATATTGGCAAAGCATTAGAAATTAATTTTAGTGCGGAAAGATCAACCCATAAAACATTTTCATCAAAAATGTTAAATTAGAAAGCAAATTAGGAATTTTGATGTGGTATATCTTTTCTGTATTTGTTAAGTTTATTTTTATTTAGTTAACTATTTTCCAATATTGGATTATAATTTTTATATTTGCATCAACTTTGATTATTTCAATCACAGCATATTAGGCTAGAACCATTTCTGTTAGTGCCCTTTTTAAAATTATTTGGGTTTTACTTAGAAAAACAGTTTTTTACACTATCATTTAGATAAAATCTATTTTGTTTCTAAAAGTACATTATAAAATTTGAAAGGTTTCTATAAATTTTGTGGTTAGCAAGTTTAAATATGACCTTAGCATAAATAAGCTCAAAGTTTACCTGTTTTAGGAAATATATTTTTAGGTACTGTGATGTTTATCCTTCTTAACAGTCTTAGAAATCTTTGCAAAGGATATGGCATGCAGAAGCTTATCAGGAGTTACGCCTGGCCAGATTCTCCAACTCCATCATGGCCGACATTTCTATTTCGACGAGTTGTCCTGGTGTACTGATGACGATGGACAACTCGTACATCGAAACTTCGGCTGATTGCAAGATGGAGTTGGAGAACCTGACCCAGTGGAATTTCCATGTAACCATTAACGATTTTATATGCAGGGAAAACCTGTGATAATTATTTTTATTATATGCATGCCTGCCAGGGTTATTGCGTTCTTAATTTTTTTTGGGGGCTATTGGCATAAATAAGGGCCATAAATTCATCCTCAGAGTATCTGAATTCTTACAATCTATTTGGAGGTTTATTCTCTTGAAACCTTTTCCTTATTTGTTTTGATAATGTTTTGTGTACTAATTGCATAATATTGGGAATTGGATGCTGTTTTACTTTGTGGATCAATTTTTTCAATGAGTTTGGAGTGTGTTGACAGAAATATTTTCTTAGTGTATAAGGAATAATTAATGCTTTTTGCTGATTTTTTTAAATACCTTTGTATTTATGCAGGTTACTGTGGTGAGAAACTTTTTCACCTAACTGTAGAGTTAAAGATTTAGTTCGTGATGTGTATTTATTTTGTATTTAATGGTTGACGTGATTAATAACTTATAATTGTGGTTGATTAATGAGGCTCTGTCCACCCTATGATAGAAATGTAGCTATTAGAATATCTTATGGGTGTGGTGTAAAAGGAAGGATGTTGTCCATTGCTAGCTGCAGTTTTTCCCCATCATTGTGGCAGATATTAAATACTGGAATAGTTTAAGTGTTCATCTTTTGAGGTAATGCATGAATGAAGCCATTTTTCAATGTATTCATTTGAGTGCAACTGCTGATCTGCCAGACCATGTAATATTGAATGCAACAAATAATAATCAGATGATTCAATGTCTGGGGAATTTGGTGGGTGCATTCAGCCTTTGCATTTGGGTGTTTCTAATTAGCTTTTAACGTTCTAGGCTGGTAATGTGAGTTTGAGCATATCATGCTGTGCAATTACTGATGAATCATTGGGAACACAATTTCCTTGCTTGACACTAAATTCCCAATGCATGCAATCCCTTGGAAATGGCTTGGTGGGCAACTCCAATTACAAAGCAGTCTCTTCTTGAGTATGGCATTGATCTTCATTGAGCAATGCCCCCAATTGATTTTCTCTGGAGGTTTTTGGCCTTTCTTCACATAGACAGTTGTCATCATTGAAATGATTGCATTTGAAGCAATGATACCAATTGTGTAATAGTGTTTCTGTAATAGCAGCATCTCAGTTAACTTTATGGTGCTCTTCTCTCAACACTAAGTATCTAATGCCGTGATGTATTCATCATGGTTGTTGAGCAGTTTGTTTACCTAATGTCTAAGCTTGAGTCATGCTTATTCTGGTAGTTCAAAATTGACCAACAATCAGTGCTATAGCCATCTATTGACAGGCAGTAGGAACTTTGTTTCGGGCATAATACGTAATTGCTGTGGGTTGGTTTTGCATGTTTTAAGGATAATAAAAATAGGGTAATTTAAAAAACCATTTCACGAAATAGTTTTGGAACAGAGGATGATTTTGAGGTCTGTTTTCTTTCTGCCTAAATATTAAACCCTGTATTCTCTTCCGGAGTTTATTTGGGTATTAACAAGAGGTAAGAGAACATAACAAATGCATTGAAAACATGCTCCACATGTTTTTTCCATGATTCTACCGTTGAGAAAAGAGTAAATAGTGAATTTGGCCTGTTAACAACTACTACTACAAAAGTGACAATTGCAGAAGCAAATGGAGTGCAAAAATAAGGATTTATTCATTTTGTTAACTGCAAAAAATTTCATCTTCAGTCTCTCATTTGATTTCTCATGATTTGAAAAAATGGAAAAATGATGCATCTTAATAATTTCCATTCTCTGTCATGTTTTTTGCTGTGAAAGGGCAGCTTCCATGGTCCCCAAGATATTTAGAAAAGACACTGTGTGAACTTGGAATATCAGGGATCTTCGTGTCAAATTTTTTTTAGTTGTTTGCTGAAGTTTTTCAGTATTCGATTAACAGGCATGCAGAGACCAGGCTATTTTTTATATAATAGCAGAGGCAATATGTGTAACATTCTTCTTCGTAACGCTTAGAGTATTCCATATATGAGTGTCTTAAAGAGATAAAGGTTTATCCGTTACTTTTTCTGCAGAGTTTTGAAGGAGGAGGGGCAGATGATGAAGAGTCGGAGCCTTGTGTGGAGACTAAGGACTGCATTCAAGATGCCATTGAAAACACTTCAGAGTTCGCATGCTCTGCCCAAATGACTGAAGTATACATTCCTGTGCCAGACTGCTTATTGCCTAGGGAGGATAAGTTGGTAAGTTATAATCTCATTCAGAGTGAACACAGTCTAATCACCTTCAGTTTTACAAATTTCTCAAGGGTGTGTCTGGTATAAATTTAAGAATTTTTGTGGGAAGTCACTGGCATAATGCAACCATCAGATGTTGTTCTTTCTAGTAGTGACACATGAGGCAGGAAGTGGAACCACACAAATATTTTTCATGCAAGTCAATAGCAGTTGTACAGCATTGATGATCTGTTGACAGAAGTTTTTCTTATCCTGTGGAATATACTTTTGTATAACTTTGTCAAATCTCTGTTCAAGCCATTAGGGGGTGTGTCTGTTATAAATTTAAGAATTTTTGTGGGAAGTCACTGCAATAATGCAACCTTCAGATGTTGTTCTATCTAGTAGTGACACATGAGGCAGGAAGTGGAACAACACAAATGTTTTTTCATGCAAGTCAATAGCAGTTGTACAGCATTGATGATCTGTTGACAGAAATTTTTCTTATCCTGTGGACTATACTTTTGTAAAGCCTTGTCAAATCTCTGTTCAAGCCATTAGTGGTGGCTATTACAAGGCTGTGTCTCATGATTGCCCTCTATTTGTTCAAGCCATCATCCTCCATTATTTCAACGGAGGAACCAGCATCAACTATTGTGGATCCTTTTTGTAAGCCTAGGTGAAGAAATGATGAAGACAATTCAATGTACAGTGGAACCTCGATGTATCATTCCCACTGTTGTGCCCTTACTGTAAGTGGCCAATACTCTCATTCTAACCATGTGATGTTGGTGGTGTAGCTTTCCCCTTACTAGTTGAGCGTTTATATGCTGGAGTTTGATCTGTGAGTAGTAAGAAACTCATGACTATTTTGGCCAGCTGGAGTGGTCTCACTTAAACGAGGAGTTTTCATTATCAAATAAGGTAATTGTTGTTCTTCCTTTATGTAGTGACGCCCATTATTCTCTTCTAGTTTCATGTGAAAGATGAGAGTGAAGACCCTCTGAGTGAAGGGAACTCTCCTGTGCCGCTCATGTCAGATCCAGCTGCAATAACAAGTGATGCCGTGGACCCATTGGCCACTGATGACCTGGTGAGTGTACTTTTGCCAAGTGTAATTTAATTTTTCTACGGCACAATGTCATACCTTTCTGCATAATTTATAATTGCTTCTCATCTGAAACGTATTGCATTTTGCCTTGCCTGTTCAGTCATGAACAACTACGGAAGAGCTTTCATGTTTGAATCATTTAAATTATATGTAAATAACAGATTTTTTGGATTTTGCCAAACTGACAGCTCAACTTTGCTCACTGAGCAAGTAAGCTCTCTGTCATCTCGGCACTAAGCAGTCATTTGTTATGTGATCATACAAACGCAGTTTCATTTCAGTTTACTATGGAGCGGAAGGGGGGATGTTAGGAATTGAGAGTTTAACTGAGTACTATATAATTAGGTGCACTGAAACAGATTGATCGTGACATCATGATGTAGCTGCTAGCTAGATTCCACTACATCACTCGCATTCCTTATGAGAGATTGATGTTCACAGGAATCTGATTGTTGAAGATTTGGATTTTGTGATGAAAATGAAGAGGAATTTACTGTGGGGACGAGGGATATGTTAGACCTTCTTTATCATTTTCGAATTGAGAGTTGGGCGTCAGTGATGCATGTCGATTGCCAAAAGATTAGTGATGTTAACACTTTCAACGCTGACCATGTAAAACTCAAAATCATCCCCCTGTGCCGCTTCCGTTTTTTTTCCTTCCTGTCAACTCTACAGCGGGATAGACATGTGATGCAGGTTGCACAGTGTGTGCTTTTTCCCAATGCCACCGTTTTCTTTCAATTTTTTGTGCGCGATGTGTCCAAAAAATACAAGGAAAATGAATTTTTAATGTTCTACTGGTATTGCCATTGATATTTTGCCACTGCCATAGGAAAATTTTGGTTTAGATGGTCATACACTCATGCCTTGTATAGCTCAATTTCGATATAGTGCAGATTTGTTACTCTAGGAAACATCATAATGCAGTGTAGTTAATCAAAAAACTTAATCGCTCTAATGATAACACGTGAACTTGCGCTCAGTACGTACAAAAGTGCTATCATTTTGCACATTTTAATGGTATTGCTTGCCTCAAATCATCTTTGTTTATATATTTATCGAAATCCATTGCTGTGTAATGTCCAAAAGCATTACTTGGCATTGGGTCTAGATAGTCGGCCTACCAAAGTTATTTATCTCCTCGCCTTAACAGAATGACAATAGTTAATTTAAATCATTAATTATGCGTGGAGCTAGTGTAAATGAGTTTTTTTTAAGCAATACGGTATGAGACGTAATTTTTGCCATCATAGGTTATCAGGCGATTGACTTCCAGGTAGAGGGTCTATGCTAAAGCCTTTGAGGTCATCGGTATTCACGCGGGAGAAATGGAGTTGTAGCCGAGTTGCATATGAATATTATCCACACATAAAGGGCCTGCTTTAGTCTCAAACACAATGGCATCATTCCCTCCCAGCAGTCGTTGGCCCTCTGTGTCACAGGAATACAGTGCTGCAGTAGGTGATTTTGATGGAGCCATACAGAGGGAAAACCAAGAGAACAATGGCCAAAAATAGGAATGCATGTAGAAAAATCAAGAAGTTATCAAGAAAAACCATAACCTAGAAGAGAAATTAATACAGGTAAATTGAAAGAGGTCAATTGCTTTGAAATGGAGATCATCAAAGAAATATTGCGTGGAAGTTTTAACTCACAATTATCTCTTATTGTTCTGCAGCTGTAAATTTTGAAGCCACTATTTATAAATATGTTCCATACTTAGAATCTGATGCATTGTTTCCTTACCTATGTATTTGTATTCTCAGCTTTGAGTAGGACATTCTGTTTTGTAGAATGCTCCCTGTGCCTTTACTATTCCAATGTCTATTTCTTTCTTGCTTCATCCATCACTGGTAGCTGGACTTCCTGTGGCTTATCAATGAACTGGTCACTCTGCTTTATGTAGCTTAGCATATCAGTCTGTCTGTAAGGTTATGAAACATTAAAATTGCATATTATTGAAGCCTTAGTAAGTAGTGTATTTATACTTGAAAGTGGTGATGTTATCATTATTTTTTTATATTTTATCACGGATGTATTCCTTTTCCACCTGAAACAACTTCACGTGTTTGGAAGCATTGTCTTAGGCTTTTTGAGAAAATAAGTTGCAAATGGTTCAGTTATTTCCATGAAAACTAATGATGTTCTACTTAAATTGCATTGCAAATATTTATTTAGTCCCTGGATGTAAAAATACCTCAAGAAAACCACTTATGAGTACGGATGGGAATTTTTGGTGGTTTCAGAGGGAGAAAAGCAGTACTTTGAAATTGGAAATCAGGTTGTTCAAATAGACGTTTCGGTTTTTTCTCAAAAACTGCAAGTTTAAATACATACTTAAATTAGTTTTTATTTCAAAACCTAGAAAAGGGTCAGTACCATAGTTTAACCAAATATATCTCGGTTATGTGACACGTCCCTTGTAGCTGTGTTATGACTGCAGACAATCACCTCAGTGGCGGAACCGGGAAAGTTGATCTAAGTTGCAAAGTAAGCTGTAATACCTGTCTGTAGTGAAATGGGGAATGTGATATGTATAAAAATTGCATGCTGTTTTGTGTGGTTAGTTAGCATTTATTCATTCTAATATGTCAATTTCAATCTAGATTACTTCTTTTACAAATTCCACTGGATCTAGAATAACATAGGTAACACTGCAGAGTCAAATCAAGCCACCAGGATAACTGAGAGTCATTGCCACTCAACATTTTGCATACTTACACTACATGATCTACTAGATTTTGTTTGTTTCAACCTTCAAAGTATACTTAAATGAAAAGTTCTAGATTCTCTTGAGCTAAATGATGATGCTCATCATCCAACACTCTAGTGTATGTAGGAAAGAACCATTCACAGTCGACATTTACACAAGAAATCCGAATCGATTTCATCACAGCTTCACTAAATGTTAGAAATGTTTGTGACATCCCTAGCAATACTGCTGTAATGTCTACCTTTAGCTTTCCACTTACAGTATTCTTCACAAAAGATTTCAGTTCTTTGTAACATCGCATTACACCAATATCATCCAGTTTGGAACACAAACTTATTCTCTTAATTTTCAGCTCAAGTTCTTCAGTGATAATCATTTGTACTATATCAGCTGGGTCAAATGCATTGATATACCTACAAAACTGTTTAAGGGGATCAATAGCCTTAAACTCCAGTAGCTTGGTTACAGCATGGGAAGCTGCACTGGACAGTACTGCACTCACTTTGCCCCTACTGACTGCCCTTCCACAGTCCTCTAGCAGTTTAATAATATTGCTCCCGTAACTCCCTCATACAATGAGTTCAAGTGCTTGCTGAATTTCCCTTAGCTGCCCATCTAGAATAGGTACAGCTGGCTGTGAGTGTCCTTCCAGAAATGTGATCATTTCAGCAATGTGTTTGCCATATTCTGTGATGAACATAGCCTGTATTTGGATTGCTTCCTAGTCTTCTTCTGAAATACTATGGAGAAAATCAACCCATCATTGTCACGTGTCATGTCCTCACTGTGCCTAAGCCCTACAATGACCTTTTTCCTGTGTTGCAAGATATGCCACAGATTCACACCAGGAGCTCCACCTGGTTAAAAATGGCTGAGGAAATAGTGGCACTTGATTTTAAGGGTAGGCTGTATTCAAATATGTTTTCTATAAAGGTGCTTCCTTTTTCATGTGTTTAGGAATGCCATCTTCACTTTGGATACTGCTTGTTGCAAAATATGCAGATGTTTCCCAAGAGAATACAGCACTAAATTAAGTTCATGGGCCCAGGACTGAATTATCAGAACATTGTCTGACAACAAGTCCTCCATTGTATGAAAACATTTTGTCATGTAGCGAGCAGAGTCGGTTACTAATGATGTTATATTATCGGGTGGTATTTCATACTTCTTCAGTGTGTCTAAAATTGCTCTTGAGCATGTTTTTGAATTAGCTGTTTCCCAAGTACACACGTCACCAACTACAATGTCCAATGCAGTATCAGGAAGTTCAACAATTTTTAGCTAGATCATAAAACATTTTCTTCTCTCTTGTCCATTATTTTATTGCAAAAAACTATCACCTACTTGTCCTTCAGTTGAGTCATCATGTTGACCTTTCATTGTATTTTAGATCAGGAATATATTTATCCCTTAGTTGACGAATGCAGGAAATTTCTCCAGCACCTGTAGCGAGGTAAAATTATTCACAGTGGTAAATAAAATGTTAGTTTTCCTATTACTATGGGAAGGATTAGAATGCCTTGACTTAATTTACAAAAAGCTGCTGTAATGGTATACTTGCCATCTACGAATTCATTCAAAAATAATTAACAGTAGCGGGTGTAACTTGGTGGAAATCCATAATCGCAGGAATAAAAGGATCAACAACTTTGCTATTTCCACATGGTAATTAATACAGACCGACCGTGATTTCGTTACAGCGACCTTGATAATTTTACGCTGCAACGAAACCATGGTCGGTCTCAATATATCACCATGTGGATATAAGAAAGTTGTTGATCCTTCTATTCCTGTCATTCAAAAATGACTTCATGTGCTCATTTTCCAATTTGTAGAGAAGAACGTCAGCTTTGAGAAAGTTTCATACTACCCACTTTCCAAAATGAGGAGCAATTTGGTTTTTCATGGCAGCAGTTTATGCAGATAGAGATTGATGTTTGTAACTTTAAAGAATTTCCATACTTACCAAATTTTGCAGCAGTTAGATGCTTCGAAGATTACCAATGTTTTTCAATCGAGTCTTTCCTTTCCCAAGCTACCTGACAATTGCAGAATTTGAACATAACCATACTTTTATCGATACAATAAAATCCATCTATTTGATACGGAAAAGTCCTGTCCCTTTTCATAATTTTTCTTTCGGCACTACAATAACTCGTCAAAATAACTAGAATGTCTGACACACCAGCAGCAATACTTAACAATGGACACTGGAAAAACAATTATTTGACAGATATAGCTTAAAGGTTGAGATCCAAACAACAGGTATTCAGGCACGTGCAGTCCATGGGTGCATTCATCAGGCTAGCGCCGGGCTAGCGGACGGTTCTACTCTGGATTTACCACTGAAATCTGATTTTAATGCTCACGGAGTGACAACAGTTCTAGGGGCATGCTTCAGATTCCTCTACTAATATAATATTCCATTCGTGATGTTGATAAGAAAAAATTGCATAAATTGCTCTTCTATTGTTCAACTCAGAGAGCAAATATACGGTTATTCCCTCTAGAGTAGGGATGGGAGATTGCCATATATTTTGCCATTGCTTCGTATTGCAGCAAATCGAAAACACACGATGCCATCCTCCCGGGATTGTATCGTAACATTAGTGATGCTCTTAGGAACTGAACTTGTCCACATACCTAAGGAATACTCGCACTTGTGACAATTTTAATCGAATTGAAATCATTCTGTTTAATGTAATGCTTTTTCCTGTGTTTGGAATTATAGTTTCAAAATTTTCCCCAAAAAAATTAAATTTCGTATTTTGGGACACAATTTGCGACATTTCGTGAGTTCATAAGTCATTTTCCCAGTCACTTTGGGGTATTTTGTAACGACTTACCTCTACCAGGACACTTTGTGTCTAAATCCGCAAAATTAATGATGGCGAAATTTTCCCATCCCTACTTATACAACCCTCTTTTTGTTAACTCAGAATGGCACTCTGTTATATCTTGTCTGAGTAAGTTTAATTTATGAGTCAAAAGGTTTGATGTCTCTAAGCTGAATTACAAACCAAAATGTACACTAAATTTATCCTCCATTATAGACCCTATTTATTTTCCATGAATGTACGTTACTACCTATGAGCTCTGGATTCTCATGCAAAGTTCTTTCGTAAAATAAGTTACAGTTACGAATAAGATTTTATCTGGAGTTCTGCATCTCCAGAAACGATTGGCCTGTGGATCATCAGGTGGCTTTTGCAGGAATTTTGCGATCAAAATAAGAAGTAATAGTTGTATAGTAAAGTGGTATTTTTTAAATATTATTATAAAGTCCTAACATTTATTACCTTAAGGTAGCTTGCAGGGTAGTATGACGACTATATCCATTTGAAACTAACTTTAATTTAATTCGTGTGATGAATTCTCAAAAGTTTTTTTTATTTTTTTGTATCTCAATCATTAATGATGATGATTGGGGTTTATGTTGCAGCCCAATACCTTAACTGCTTCCCAAAGTGGAAAGGTGGAAGCTCAGGGCAGGGGAGCCATGGTGGCAGACCTGGACTGGACGCTGGTTGGGGCAAAGGAGGAACCATTTCTTGAGGAGAATGCCCAGGTATGTGTGGAATTATTGCTATGCAATTTGATGAATTGTTGGAGGAGGTTGTGGGCAGAAATGTTAATCAGGGAAAATGCTAGGACATTTAGATTTTTACACTGCTTTAAAGGTAACCCATTTGATTGAAAGTTGCTAATTACTCAAATAAGTTTTCTTATCTTAACAAAGTTTTTTTTTATTTTCATGTTGTACTTGTATTGTAGTTTTCTTGCCTTATAAAATCCTGGGACGGATAAACTAAACCTTATTAGCCCTCCAGTGGGGACAGGGGGCTCCTTGGTGGCCCACAGTGTTTCGTGTGTTTGCTCTTTTTCACATGATGACATAAATTACCTGTGATTGTCAGAAGCTACCCATTATTTTGGTGTCAAATGCCTCACATAGATGCTTGTTTTTAACCTGCACATGGTTGGCGTTTAATAGCACACAAAAGGAAGTTGGCGTGTATTGGCCATGAGCTAACAGTGTTTGGCATGTTTATGCTACTTTTATTGGTACCTCAACGAGTAGCCTACTTGCTTGCCTTCATTGAAAGGGGGTGAGGTGCAAACGATCTAAAGCTCTAGCTTTACAAGTGGCCAAGCTCTACTTTTTTCCCTGTGGTGAGTAACACAGAGCCGTACTCCTGCAATGCAAGAGTGTGGATTCTCAGTGGTACTGTTTATTGGAAGTATAGTGACCCTTCTTCAAATTCCTTTCATCTTATTTAGGCTGAGGCACAAGTATTTACAGACATTGTAACCTATTTGATTCAAAGTTACTTATAACTGGAACAAGTACATATTCTTATCTGAAAGTAAGTCATATTTTCCTCTTTATTTTGTACTTAATTGTTGTAGTTTTCTTGCCTCATTTTTTTCTATGTTAAATCTTGGTACCGATGAAGAAAATATCAATATGATATTTATTATACTATAAACTATCCTGTGACCAATAAATCATGCCTCATGAAGATGTTTATTTTACAATATGAAATCCCAGCACTGATAATTCATTGCTCATTAAGAAAATCAGGTCTCACATTTCAATCAAACTCTGTAGTGTTGTAATTCATTGGGAGCTGTCCACAAATCTCCTCCCATATTAGGTTATATAACCAATGGTTTTAAAAGTGGAATGCAGTTCAACATTTATGTACCTAATATAATCCCATAGAAATGGTCTCCCTTCAAGTAGGAGTGGTAGCCCGTTGTTTATGTCCTCGGTTTGATGTTTACATGTAGCACTTTTCAAAATTTGTTTCTGCTTTTCATTTTACAAATGTCAGCTGTTCATCTTTATCTCCATGATTTTCACTGAAAATTTTACGAGGGGTGTTTTTAAAGTAAGTACCCTTTTGTCATAAAAAAACAACAAGTAAATTATTTTTTTCAAATTTTAATTGATTCACTTGTAAGGCCATACTTTACTCTACATTTCTACATAATTCCCATTATTATTGAGGCATTTATCGTATCTTGGGACCAGCTTTTGTATGCCATCATGAAAGAAGCTTGCCGCCTGACTAGAAAACCACTGCTTCACGGTCGTTTTCACTTCGTCATCATCGGAATAGTGCTGTCCTGCCATTAAGGGTGTGTTGCTAGTCGATTTTTTGACTTGCAGCGATGCAATAAATGCAGCAGCGTACTGTGCTACTGTACAAAAAATGCAATTCACTGTTCAAAACAAAAGGCGTGGCATGCTGAGTACATGTGTCGTTTTGCTCCATGATAATGCCCGTCCTCACACTGCCAATCAAACTCAACACCTTATCACTTCTTTTGGCTGGGAACAATTAAACCTCCCTCCATACAGTCCCGTTCTAGTGCCGAGCAAACATTTGTTTATGTACTTGAAGAAATATCTGGCGGATCAGCACCATTCCGATGATGATGAAGTGAAAATGACCATGAAGCAGTGATTGTCTAATCAGGCGGCAAGCGTGTGTAACCATGGCATACAAAAGCTGGTCCCAAGATACGATAAATGCCTCAATAGCATTGGGAATTATGTAGAAAAGTAAAGTATGGCCTTTCAAGTGAATAAATTATTTTTGAAAAAAAAATTACTTCTTGTTTTTTATGTCAAAATGGTAGTTACTTTAAAAACGCCCCTCGTAGTTTTCTATGTGGAAATCTTTTTCTGCAATGCAGTGTCAGATTTTATCCCATTTTTTCATTCAGATGCCTAGTTTCCATTATGTAATTTCAGTTTATTCATTGCTAAAGAAACCTTAATTATTACATGGTATCACATGAACTAAATTGCATCCATTGCAGAGCTATCTAATGAAGATAATATTACAATGCAGGCGGAACATAAATCAAAGACCGTTTACATGTTGAAAAAAATGGAATAATATTTAATTTCCTGAAGTTTTGAAAATATTTTTATTTTGTGAGGAAAAAATTTATGTGGAATTCCAAATTTTGATACGATGTGGTGCATAAAAAAATTTAAATCATCCTTTCAAAAAAATTCCTGAATCTCTTTTTGTGCATGATTAATATCTTGATGATTTCTTCCAGCATACTGTAAGTGAGGATGGGGACCCATTTGAGAGTTCAGCTACTGCCCATGAGTCTGCATTTGGTGAGTACTCTTACGGGTTGCAAATAACTCTATACTTGGAGGGATTGATGTTACTGTGGAGGATATACAAGTAAATGCTATTATTTAGCCAACTTTAACTGTGACTAGAGCAATTATTGAAAATTTGAGTGTCCCATAAGTCCACAATGGAAGCCATGGATGAGTGCTTTTAAGGGCCTCAAATAGTGGCGTACAAGTAAGGCTTAGGTCACTTTCACATGGCACGGTGCTGTTCTTTAATATAATCTAATGTCCCTACCGATGCCTTCATACCAGTCAAATCATGCGGTGTTCTCCACTGCGCCCATTTCTATCCGGCCAGGCACTGCAGCATCAACAGCGTCAACTGGTCATGAAACTCAGATCGCTTTCAGATGAGAAAACTCTGGATTTCCTTGTGCCATGCGGAGAATGAAGGAATGTGGAAAGTGGGCTCTTCCGAAATCGGCCTTATTGTGACTGATTCTGAAGGATGAAGAACCTGAATTCGTCATCCATCCATATTTCCTGTTGTCTTTATTTTAAGTGGTAATTGGATAGGGGAGAAGTTTTATATTTACGTACTTTTTTGTAGTCATTTGAATCGTTTTTAATGGTCTTCCCTAACAAAGTATTTTTGTTTCACTGAAATTGTTGGGTATGTAAATGAGCATTGGCTAAGAATTTTTTCTTTATTTTCTCTATTTGGCATTTTTGACAGCTAAAGAGTCATATTAAATGAATAAAAAGAATGCTGCCTTGCTTCAGCTAAGCTTGGAGACTAGTTTATTGAAAGAAAAAAATTTACTCGTAGTAGCCACTCACCTTTTTTCTAGAAATGCCGGTGAAAAGCGGTGTGAATCCTCAAAATCATACACCCAAAAAGCCAGAATGGAGCATTGAAAATTTAAACATGGAACTTGGTGAAATGAGGGCAAAAATTAGCATTGCTTTTGGACCATTTTGAATTCGCGGGAAAATTAGAGAAAATCTTTTAAATGAGTGCATTCCTATTCACACTTTTGTCCTTGGGATTAGCAATGGTGCTTTGTTAGGTTTTACTGACAACTTGGCAAGAAGCGTCCTTTGAGGAGAAAATATGGTTGACATAATATTAAATTTATAGGTATGCTCTAGAAATGAAATCAGTATGGCTAAGAAACAGCCGATTTATTGATATCAATCAAATAATTCTACAATCAATATGCATAATACCCTTGAAAGGCATGTGGTAGGGGGTGTTAGGACTTACGCTGTTCTTAAATAAAAAGGAGATGCTCTATGGGAATCAGGACAAGCGTTTATTAAAGTCCTTTACGGCTCGGGGGAAAAACGAATTCCCGTATCTACCCATTCTGCAAAACAACTCTTTTAATTTATCGCTTCTATCGGACCTGGAAATATAGTGGGGCTCTAGTATTTTGTCCTCCGTTTTGCTTTTAAAGAAATTCATTCTCAACTGTTCAAGAAATTTAAGCTTAGCATGCAGTCTTCGAGTCTCCAGTGGCTCCCAGTCCAATTCACATAACATCTGGGTAATGCTTTCTGTACAAAGATAGAAGTTTTTGACGAACCACACAGCCTTCCTTGGTATTTTTTCAGTTCGCTGATTAAGTATTTCTTTGCTGGATCCCATACGCTCGTTGCATCATCAAGGTGCGGTCGGATGAGCGCAAAATAGCACCTTTCTTTTACTTTCTCATCTGAAAATCTTCCCTCAATGCGCTTGACAAATCCTATTTTTTTCAGGGCTATACCGCAAGTATTTCTTATGTGTGTTCCCCACAGAAGGTTCAAGGTTATCGTAACTCCCAGGTACTTCACTTCGTATGTTGCCACTATGTTAACACCATCCACTGCATAAACATGGTCATAGTTGTAGGAATTCAGCAAGAAATGTGCCGTCATGCATTTGTTCAAATTAAGTTCAAGTCCCCTCTCTTGGCTCCATCAATGAACGTTGTTTCAGTCCAATGATAGAATGTCATGGAGTGGTCACTAATTTTGCGATAGATGACAGGGTTGTCAGCAAATAAACGTATTTTACTGCTAATGCGGGAGCAGAGTTCATCAATGTATATATAATGAACAACAGGGAAGAAAAATGTATTGTTCCCTTAACCAAAATAATTGCTGAAAGAGAAAGGTCTTTATACGTTGGTGCAAAAAAAAAGAAATAAGAGATGAATTCAGAGAGAAATTTTCCCTTGCAAAAGCAGAGCAGAGAATTCATCTCTCTTTAGTTCCCAGAAGAATTGACGATATTGTCATAGTGACCCAAAATAATAAATTAGTCCTTATTATTTCTAAAATACATCATGATTATGCCATTGATGCTGAAAGGGATAGCCAAAATAAATCTGATATGCTTACATCCTACAACAACTAAAATTGACGTTGATGTAGTGGACGTCCAATTCTGTGCAAAAACTATACTTCAGGACGTAATACAAGATGGCAGCCTTCGGTAATTTTTTAACTAATTATTGAAAATGTCTGCTTCCATTGCCCTTGGAATTTTAAAGGTTCATTAAATATCTTCTCAAGTTATTAGGAGTGGTTTTCTGCAGAAGAAAGCTTGGGAAATGATTAAACTGCATATAATGAAAAAGAGTGGAAATGCTACTATCCCAACACAAATAAGAGCTCAGGCTTGCGTGGCATACTTGGAATATCTGCCCCCAGTGCCGCTCCAAACCATAGCTTATCTCATGACAGTTGGGTATATTTCACTGAAGGGAGTTTCTTTTGTCTGTTTGTTCATTGCTTTTATCTTTAAATTTTTAATTACCTCTATGAAAACTAATCCAGGAAAAATTCGAAATAATTTTTCTAGATACTCATCTGCAGTACCACAAAATTAATTGTGATTGCCATTGTTAGGAACCTTTTTAATTTAGAAAATATTCACCAACCATTAAATATTCGATTTACAAGAAAAATATTTTCCCCTTTTAAAGGACCAATTCTAAAAGGGGTCTAATTTTATTCTTTTCCTGGAATTGGAAGCCATATGTGTGATGCGTATGTTTGTGCTTGATTATTTGTATACGTAGCATTTTAACCCATGATTTCGTCTTTTTTGTTCTACTACGCCCATGTTGCCCTCGTCATTTTTATGCTATGTGTTCTTTTCCCTTTCATATATTTTTATCGAGTCTCTAAGTTCAAGTCCAACTTGGGCAGCAACTGTACCACCTGTTTGTGCATTTTTTCATCCATTCCATGGATTTTAAATAGAAGATGTTGTAGTCTTAAATTTCATGTTTGACTGTGTTGGTTGCTATTTGAAATTTTCTTCTAGGGGTCCCGGCTGCCGAAGATTTGCCCGAGCAATCAACATCAACTTCATATCTGCTTGCAGAAGGAAATCTAAGGAATCATTCAATTGATGAATGCATTGGTCCCACAGATTTGGTGACACAAATTGATTCGAAGGATGGAACATCCCATGAAGAGATAGAGAAAAATCTGATAGATGAAGACTTGGGAAAATGTGGTGCTTCTGAATCTGATGAGATACCAAGTTGCTCAATTCCTGATGACAGACAATGTAATACCAAAGACATTGAATCACTTAAAAGCAGCAGAGGTGGAGCCGCAATGGCTGTTGTTGGGGAGAAAAGTGGTTGTGATGCACCAAATACCTCACATAACCTTAGGTTTATCAGAATAAGTAGAAATTACAGAAGTGGCTGTGAGACCATCATGGGAGGCAATGAGGAGATACTTAATTGCTTGATCGAAAATCCAGGGAGCAGTTACAGTTCAAACGAAGATTCATATAATTGTTTCAACTGCAGAGATGTGTTCAACAACAAAAAGGAGCTAATGAAACACATGAAAATTCATTTTGTTGCTCGTAAATTTGATGCTGCAGCAGAATCATCAATCGTAGATGTGTCTCTGGAAGCACTTCCATCGAGCGGACATAGAAGATCTTGCGAGCCTACCAACTCAAATGCTTTAAGTGGGCTGGATGGGAAAAGGCTAAAGCCTATGCGAAAAGAAAATGTTCTTATCAAGGAAACCAGTGGAGGAAAAGGGGACGAGAAAAATAGAAGGCGATTGTCGAGAAGTTTCACTGTAGGAGAGAAATCAACTACACAAACTTTATCTTCAAAGTCACCTAGCATTAGAAATCTACGCAATCACGTGGGTCCGAGAGAGGAAGAGAGACTATATTCATGCAGTGAAGGGACTAAATCCTTCACTCAGAAAAGAGACCTCACCGTTAACAAACTTACACACACAGGAGGGAAAACGTATTCTTGTAGCACTTGCTGCAAGTCTTTCACACAAAGAGGTCATCTCAACAGTCACGTGCTGACACACGCAAGAGAGAAGCCTTTTATATGTAAGGTCTGCAGCAAGTCCTTCTCTAGGAAAAACACTCTCTACGTGCACGTACGTACTCACACAGGAGAAAGGCCTTATTCATGCAACGTGTGTGAAAAGTCTTTCTCGGATAAGAGTAACTTACTTAGACATTTTCGTACTCACACTGGGTATAAACCGTTTTCCTGCGACGAGTGTGAAAAGTCTTTCTCGCATAAGTGCGACTTAGTTAGACATATTCGTGTTCACACGGGAGAGAGGCCTTTTTCATGCAACGAGTGTGAAAAGTCTTTCTCGGATAGGAGCAACTTAGTTACACATGTACGTACCCACACGGGGGATAAACCATATTCTTGTAGCATTTGCCGCCAGTGTTTCACTCAGAAGAGTATTCTCGACAGTCACATGCGAACACACACGGGAGAGAAGCCTTTTTCATGCAATGAGTGTGAAAAGTCTTTCGCTAGGAAAAGTCACCTCACCTCACACATTAAAAGACACTCGGGAGAGAAACCTTATTCTTGTAGCATTTGCTGCAAGCATTTCACAGAGAGATGTTCTCTTGACAGTCACATGCGTTTGCATATGGGGGAGAGAGGCATTAAATCATGACACGAGTGTGAAAATTCTTTCTCGAATAAGAACCACTTAGTGACACATTTTCGTATACACTCGAGAGAGAAGCCTTTGTCGTGCAGAATGTGCGAAAATTCTTTTTACAGAAGAGCCTCTTAGTACATTTGTGCAAAACAACGAGTTGCTTTATTTCTGCAACGTCTGCAGCAAGTCTGTCGCGCCATGATGCCACCTAGTAACCCATTCGTACACACACAGTAGATAAACGTTATCAATGAAACATTCGTTGAAAGTGTTTTGCGGTTACCTTTACAGATATTCATACATGCTCACACATATGAGCATAGTCCGCATCAAGTCCATAACTACAAGGAGCGGCCCTGACCACCACATGTGTAAACGTACAAATGTATTGTATTATTATTGAGTATTTTGCAATAAGTCTTTCACTGTTATTTTTAATCTCAACTTCCACATGCGCTCAAAAGTGAGATACTCTATCCATGTTGTGTGCTTTCCCTCAGAAAAATCACCTTTGCGCATGCAACATTTTCTCGCGTTCAGGATAATTCATATAAATCTTACACATGTTCTACTTAAACCTCATGCAAAGCTGCACTGAGGAGTCTAATGTTTAATTTTCGCCTGCATAACGAGAAGTGAATGATTGTATTGTGTCAATAGGGATGATGGGCCATCTACATGTTTCTATGAAATGCGTGCCAAGTAATGTGTTTTTGGGTTTTCGTAATGAATATTGAAAGAGAGTAGTTGCAGAAAAGGGCATGCCAAGGCTATCAGATTAGTATGAACCAGCCTGCACTACACATTTTTGATTAAAGACGTCCACAATATTCATTCCAATGTTTCTGGCTTTAAGTCTAGTCTTCATTGTCATATTCTAATTGGTTACGAATTTTCTTAGAATTAATCATGTGTTCTTTGAATATTCTTTGTTAAAATAATTATTATTGTGTCCACTATTTGTAAATTATGTGATATTAGTGCACAATAAAAGGCTTAGCAATAATGACTGAGTTTGTTAATTTAATGAATTCAGCATGTCATTTATTTTCATTGTTAAAAGATATGCAATTTTATTTCTACTTCTCTGTTTTCACTCGCGGCTGAGCGATTCGTCACGATTTGTCGGAATGCACCGTCAATAGGACAGCAAGGATAATCGTGGGCTATTAACCTTAGAACGGTGAAGTTGCGAGAAAAGGCAGCAAGGGAGGAGGAAGATGTACAAACATTGGCAGGTGAATGGGGATGATATCGGAGGGTGGGAGAGTAAGAAGAGGATGGGGAGTGGATACTAGGTGGCGCTGAGCGCACTTGCAGTGTTTGATAATGAGAAAATGATTCAGAGGACACGCCGGACGCAACCAATAGTAGTACTATGGAGTTTGTGAGCAAGGGATTCATCTAGGTACAAACTTTGGCCGCAATCCGTTCAGCTGTCTGGAAACACATAGCGGAGAGATAAACATGTATTAAAGATTACATATCAAAAAGATTAAGCGTATCCTGACATTATCTTATCGCCGAGGAATGCCATAAGTTCCTCCTACAAAGCTAGGTTGACATTTTTATATTTAGAATTTATGATACTTTGTATGCATATGTGATTCAAAAATTTATCTGTGAAAAATAAAGAAAAAGTCTAGTCGACTTTCACATTTCAATACCTTTTCAGAATGAAGAAATGCATCTTAGGTTAACTAGAGGACTCCCCTTTCTGCACTCATAAAGATTATATGATGTTACATTTGAGGGTAATATTGCATTATTGTCGCCTCCAGAGGTGCACTTGGGAGTTTATATTTATTTATTGCCAAGGAAAATATCTTTTTTATGGATAATTTCTATCAATATGCTTGCGTTCAATCATTAAATAAATTTTTAAATTTAATTTACTATGCTGAAATAAAATTTTTGGGTAAATATAAGAGCAGCCATTGTTAGATTAGCAACGAGAATTGACCCACGTGCATGGCACCCGATATATCGAACGGCTGTCAATTTTGGTAATATAGATAAAAAATAGTAAAGAACAACTTTAGGAAATATGAAAGAATAAGATCAAACTTAAGGACAAAAACGAGATGAAAGTCATCAATACATTAAGAAAAAAAACTTAAATAAAAATAATTGATACACACCTACAGAGAGCGCTTTCCGGATTATCCCTTCTTGGAGAGAGAGGAAGCTCCCTGCTCTCCACGGCGCATTCACGATGAAAACCATTCCAACGAATCCTTGCATTTCCTAGGAATTTATTTATCTTGCTGTTGTACATTACCCGGGAAAACTAATGTCAACGCATTGGTATCTATTTTTTATGCTTTTGGTGGCGGGTCTTCAGTTTCTGCGTATTTACCAAGGACATATTACATTCGTGGTCCGTCGTGAGGGGGTAGGGTGAGCAGTCCCAGAATATGAGGGTCCACCGCCTGCTAGACACACGCCCGGTTTCGATGGAAAAATATCTTCCCCGCTAATGTCCCGCACACAGTGGCAAAGAAATTTTGACGCTCCCCCAGTTAAAGGTTTACAGCCACCGACTGCGTCCGCCGGGGATGAATATGTTGTGTTGACATTTAGTCATAAAATGTAGCAGCGACATAAGCAAGTTTATATGTCGAATAAGCAGTCGTGGAGAAAAGGCAGCCGTGATTCGAGTAGATATGAGCCTATCCCTGGGCAAGATAGGCCAACTAAATAATACACAAAGCCTTAGCAAATGCAGTGATTTGGCGATGGGAGGCTTCTAAGTATGCCTCGCATCATCTGGAGAAGAAGGCAGCAGTTCATCTTCATATGAGTAAAGGGAGAGGCCACGGTGGTCAGTACAGCGACACTCAGTTCACTGCAGGCGTGAGAACATTTACGTAAACGGCTATAGTACTGCGATGAGGGAGGCAAGGGGAAACAACCACATAATTATCCCGAGGAGTCGCCGTCTCTCCAACGTTAAATTATCACTCACGATGGAATTCCCTAAGTCAAAACATTCCGGAGTCGAGTGCTCTTGCGGAGACTCGTGCATATGCCAAATATCACGAGCCTTGAAATGAAGAATGAAAGAACACCAAAGAGCTACCAAGAATAGATAATTTTGTTTATCCGCCATCGCCAAGCATGTATGGGGAAGACAAATGCACAACGTGTACTTCGATAACTCACCACCAAACAGAAGCAATAATTTCTCCGGCTAATTAAAGAGACTATAGAAATAGCCAAAACATCAAGCTTCAACAGGGAGGACAGCTACTCGCTCTCCAACGCCTCGAAGAAACTTCCCAAAATCAGCCAATTGCCATAGATTGCCGCATCTTACCATAATCAAGCCTTATATAAGAATGCAAAACATCTGCATCCGACATTTCAAACCTGAACACGCCTGCAGCAACGCCGGCGAAACTATCGTTGAACGAGGAATCGGCGCTGAGGGCAAGTCGGAAGCCAAGCTGCACCAAGAGGCTAATATTACTTGGACTGTTCTCTCCCTGTTACGGAAGCGGCTTTTTCTGCTCCTAACTTGTTGGACCACAGCCAGTAAACAGGTGGGGGACTGCGCTGTCGGTTCGCTGCCTGTTTATTACTTTTCTTTTACCGCTGACATTTAACGTGTATGATATACGTATATGTATTACTAACATTCTACGGAAGAAAACTGTACATATCAATTTTCAATTGACCCCCCGGTTTGGAAGTTAGCAGAGGTTTGCGGTGTATACAACAACTCCGTTAATTTTAGTAGCTAAAACAGCTTGTTTTTGGCTAACTACTAGTGATAGATGTGGCTTCTTCATATCAAGATTATAGTTACAGGAACAAAAACTACGGTAATGCCAAGCGCTCAAATTAGGGAAACTTGATTTTACGCGCCTAAAACGGGTACTTTTGGGGAAAAAATATTAAGAACAGGAAATACCATGACGCCGAAATTTTTGTAAGACGCCGACACAGAAATGAATTCTCTTTCGTATGCTCTTTGTTTCATTGAAGTTGATTGCTTTGTTTAGACGCTAGAGCTCCTCAAACTCGGGTATCTTGCTTTTTTACAGACAGTACATGAGCTGGAAAATTATGCAAGACCTTTTGAGAATAATGGTAATAGAATACACGTATCTGGAGATCACACTATCTCCAGATCGCCCCGTGATTAGGAAGAGGAAAATTCTCGAGCTGCTGAGGGAGAATGAAGAATGTAGCCCGAGGACGTGCAAATGGAGCATGCTATCCCCGGAAACGGTAACGAGGAGGCTGATGAAGATACATAATTCGAATGGATTGATGCAAGAGGACCGCATTATTTCTAACACAAATGAGACCTCCACTTCTACAGAAAAGAGGGAAAACTTGAATGAAGTGCAAAAGCAAACATGAGCAAAAAATGGCTGTTCTCGAGCGATTGCAACTTCTCTAATCAAAGTTGAAAATAAGTCTGTTGCTTTGCCCATCCCTGCCTGATTGTGATAGTTACTCTATTGAAAACTTGGATTTATCTTTTTGAGACTGTGTATGGATAAATTCCTGAAAATATTCAGAGTATTGGTATATTTTTAGTGAAAAACATAGTACCTGGGTGTAATGTACAATCCATCCATACATTGTCCAAGTGTCATGGTCCTTGTATGCAGGGTTTGTACGTTAAACCTCATGCAGGCAAGCCTGATATTTTTACATGGCTGGGCACTTGGCGTACTTTAACCACGATTTTATATGATAACACTCGATTTTTGTTAAAATTTATCTTCCTTTGTAGAAATTACTCCAAGCTGGTACATGCATAGCTGAGACTGATATGTCGGTACAGATTTGATACACAGCCGGTTGTGCGGCATAATTTATAGGCCATAGGTGTTGAGTTCCTATTGTCGATCGTAAAAAAATCTGCTACAATACTTCGAGCTTTGAAAAATCACACTCTAGACAGTTAAAGTAAAATATAGGAATACACGAGGCCAATTTAGACGAGAATGTAAGTACAATGATGAAATCCTTGGTTTTCGAAGACCGGCGAACTTTATTCGCCAACAAGCTACATAGCTCGAGTGTTAATAGTATGTATTTTCATCCTGCCGTATATGCAACACACGAATGCACTGTTGTATCGCCGCGCAGTCTGGCGCACAGGAAAATAAAAAGTCAAAGCAGCGACCCCTTTTGTTTGGTGCTGGCCGGCCAAATTGCATTGAAGGAAAATAAATAATACTCGATAATCCGAGCGAAAATTTCGCACTTTCAAGGTATGAATCAAGGAATTAGTACCTTAAGGAAACAGTATAGTTGGGTTTCGAAGAGAGAAGAAACTGTAACACAAAGTACTTTCTATGTACTTTTTCTCTTGCAAAAATGCACAAAATATATGAATACATTACAGACATGAGAGTTTTTAACCACTAGAATTGTTAATGGCATCTGTTAATGGGTAATGGCACGCAATTCATAAAACTTTTTTAAAGATAATACTAGAAGTAACATTGTTGTTTAACATTTTTCATACTTCTTAGGTTTTATTTTTAATATTTTTGCATGCATATGTTATGTTTCTTTTCTTTGGTTTTTTTATGGGTTTCACGGGTTTTTTAACTTTGTTTTGAAGTCTAGAATAGAAAAATGTGTGTAGTTGTTATATTTCCATATGAAAAAATCGAAAATTTCAAGTGAAATTAAAAGTTAAATAGTGCAATTTAACACTTTGCGTGCCATGGACGTAACATTACTTCCTGCTAATCCTTCTAAGGATTGCCATGGACGTAATATTACGCCTTTCTACTTAATTGGCTTTGCATGGGTGAAGCCGTAATATTTCACCAATGGTACTTATCCAGTTTACTGCTTAGTGGTTCTGTTTTTTTCAACAATCAACTGCTCGATAGAAAAAGAGTTCACTTTATGTCTTGAGGACGAAAAGCCCTCTGTAGCTACCGGCATTCTCATCTTTGGCCACTTAGTGTGAAAATTCTTTGGGCCAATGGAATCGTTCGTTAAGGGTGCATTAACCCTTTTGTCATTCAGGATTTATAATGCTTTGCTTGGAACAATGCTGTTTTAGGATTTACATTCTTTAAATAGTTCAAACTGAGCGTATAAAAAAATTATTATGCATGTTATGGCGGTGTATCATAAGTTGCAACTTTTTTATTTTTCATAAACAGTACCCAGACGGCACAGGAAGTTTTCGTACCTAAATACGAGGGTGGACAATCAAGATACAAAAATCGCGCTTAGGAAGTTACTTAGAAGGTTTTGTTTCTTTATTTCCTTTAATGACGAAAAAAGATGCAAGAGGACTGGCAAATTCATATGCATCGATAAAATTGTATCTCATCGATAAAACTGTATTCGGTCTGGGACTATTTTCTTTCGCGGGTGGTGCCATCTGGTGCCATCGTGCCCTATCCTCCTAGAAAGATCACATGCCTTCACAAGCCGTTGGAGATCGCGTCGTTTACGTCACGTCTCACTACATTTCAGGGATTTTTGTGGTTAAGTTAGTGAAGAATAGAGTGTCTGGTAATGGTGAAGTTTCCCTTATTCTTTAATTTCATTCACTGGGCTTCAGAAACGTGTTTGTGAGATATTTTTGTTAGAAATGCCTTTCGTGTGTGTATTGTCGGGATGTAATGGAAACTCCGGGACATATGGTTCAAGTTTTTAGCTCTCCAAAAGATCCTGAGTTGAAGAAGAAGTGCATTTGGGCGATAAGAAGAAAACATTTCACCCCTACGAAAAACTGTGAGGTATGTACTCTTTCTCGCTGTAATTATTTGGATGCAATTTTAAGTCAGAAGTGGCTTCGGGATGTTGATGCATCAACATCCCGAACTATTCAGTACTAAAAATGGTGATTCAAAATATTGTAGCAGCAATTCTTTTGAAAATTCTTGCATTTTAGTTGTCTTTTTTGTATTAATTCATTCGGTAAACGTGTGGTTAAAGGAGAAACTAGGAATAAGCTGCCAAGTTTATAGGATCGAATATTGCTTCTTAGCTTGCCCTATGGTGTATTACACGTCGGCTTTCATCATTTCAAATTATCTTATGCTATAGTTTAAAACAATAAAAATATCAGGCATACAAATATTTACTATATTTACGAGCCTAGTAATTTGATTTCTCATGCAGAAATACCAAAAATTGGAAATGATTTGACCTAATAAGTTACATGGTATTTTATTATTTATTAATTTTAGGTGTGTGAGCTTCACATTGCACCATTGTGATATCAGAAAGTAATCTGTGGCCTTGGACGAGAAGACGAGGAGAAAATTCTTGCTGAATGGAAGGTGCCCAGATTGGAGGAAGGTACCATTGCTTCACTGTTACCTGTCGCCAAGAAGACAGACATTGTGGCAGAAGTGACATATTTGTGGATGTGGATTTGATTTGTGCAAGTTGGTGCAGTGATAGTGGACGTTCATCGGAGAAAGTATTGACGATAGTTTGTATGTGTCGACCAGTCCTCTTTTAAATAATTTTCTATTCGAAAGAGAATAAGAGTAATTGTTTCGCTAAATTAGATGTGGGATAGAAGAGAAAATTGGAAATATTATTGTGGTTGACAATAGAAAATACATAATATATGTATTGTATTTCTGTGGGTTTTTTCTTTCCTGCCTCTTTAAAATTTCTTGCGGTGGTGACTTCATGCAAAGTAAGTATAAAATCGGAGGTGTGATCTAAGAGATAACATGTTTTATTTTACAAGTGTTTATGCTGGTGATTTGGCAGGACTTTCATATTTTTAATAGGTTGATACATTTACTGCAGTTACCTAGGGACTTTTACTCATACCAAATAATTTTTCAAATACTTTAGCGCCTGATATGGGTAAGTTTTAGTAGCTGAGACTGAACTATACGTTAATTTTTGCTTGCATTTTGATGAATTCGATCATACTAATAGCAGATGTGTCAGCAATCCTGTTTCATCGGCAATTTTTATTTAAAAATCTTATTTCGTCAGGCTTTAGGGTAAGCTTTTTAATGCTCGTGGGCTATGTGATGTCTTATTTTGTGTCAAAATTAATAAGAATTTACTCTCATTAACATCTCAAGGTTTCCAAGTAAGTACGAGCCACTTAACAATGCTGGATGCTGGTGGTGCGTGAATTAGCCGTGAGAATCTCATTTTTCGCAGAGTTATTTAAGTGGCCGAGTAAGTTTTGTAAGTTCTCAATGGGTAAATAATACTATATCATGAATTCTAATTACCATGAAAAACTCACAACCGACAAAAACTTTGTCGGTCGTGAGTCTTTCATGGTAATTAGAATTCATGATATGGTGTTATTTACCTATTGAGAACTTACAATTCATTCGTATCAAGGTTCTCGCTACGGTCGGTAGTTATCGATTGTGTTGCGTTCGATACATTTTTCGATCGTGCGAGTTACGATATAACTAATTTCGACCTAATCGATTGAGATTAGCCTGAGTGCCGTGTTCCTGCGCGCTATGTATCCAATCGTACGTGCTTAGTAGCGGACATTCACATGCTGCGTACGCGCTTCGTCGACAGGCCGCGAATGGTATGTATCCATTGACGAAAAGCGACGGAGCGGCACAGTATCCCCTTAGTCAATGGGTACTATGTACATACGAATTAGATACGGAGGGTTCTGTGCCGTCTGGGTAGGTTTTCATTGCTAAATTATATATTAAAAATATAGCATTAAATGTTATTCAACTCATTCATAAAGAAGAGCAAAGGCCATTTTTATGTAAATGAATATCGATATAAATATATTTTTGATGCTTATGTTATAAAAAATGTACGAATATAATAAGAAATGACTTGATTTTCCAGTAGGGCTTTAAATTTAGCATCCGGCACCGTAAGTGTTAAAGGGGAATACATATTTAACACTAGAACCGCGGTGGGGGTCAAATTGACCCCTTATGATTTTCAACATGCATATTTCACACTTAATTTTTTTTCACAAACCTGACATTTTCTGACTTTTAATGAATTATAGAAAGGCATATTCGTGCGAAATTCCGACGCTCTAGGACTATTTTTGTGAACAATAGACAACAATATACCTAGAACCGCGGTAGGGGTCATTTTGACCCCTGCTCTGTTGCCTTTCCCGAACTTTATATTTTCGCAGCAGAAATTCACCGCAAGCGTAATTTTCGAACGGAGAGAAGTCAACGGCTGCGTACTGACAAATTTGCACTTTGCTCTGACCTTTGGGACTCTTTTATCGTGAACTGCAACTCATTGTACCAACCAGGGCCTGAACTCACGGTTGACGAGCAGCTTTTTCCGTCAAAGGCAAGATACCCTTTTACACAATATATGCCCAGCAAGCCTGACATATTCGGCATAAAATTCTGGATGCTCTAGTACAATCGCATTTTAAGCAGTCTGGTTAAGCAGACGAGCGGCAACCAGATGTAAACTTAGGTGAGCATGTCGTTCTGAAGTTGTCTGAATCATGCATGAAAAAAGGAAGAAATATCACTACTGGTAATTATTTTACTACTGTGAAACTTGCAAGGGCCCTAAAAGCCCAGCAAACAAGCTTAGTGGGTAATGTAAGTAGGAAGAGAAGGGAAAGACCTCATGAGGTAAAAGCAGCCAAAGGACATCGATATTCCACAGTTTTTTTGAAAAACAATGACGGCTCTCTGACAGTTTATCAGGGTAAAAGGGAGAAAAATGCGATTGTACTAAGCACAATGCATCCCAATATAACAGTGGGGGAAACTGAGAAAAGACTTCCTGAAACTATTGAGGTTTATAATAAAAATAAAGCTGGAGTTGACTCTGTTGATCAAATGGCTAGGCTTTACTCTGTTCGTGCTGCCACGCGACCCTGGCCAGTACATGTTTTTTACAACGTATTGGATATTGCTGCTATCAATGCTTACATTCTTTTCTCAGAATGCACGGGGGAAAAGATTTCACGTCACGAGTTTCTCAGAAAGCTGTCAGAGGAGCTTTCGGTGACAAATAAAATTGTAAGGGCTAGACCCAATTTGCAAGCAAATTTGGACTTCTTCGAAACTTCGAAGCTGGAGAAACGACGCAAATGTCAGGTACTTGAGGTATGCTCTGCGAAAAGCAAGAACAAGTCATCCTATCTCTGTATGGAATGTAAGAAAGTTGTCTGCGGTCCATGTACTTCGACAATGCTAGCAATATGTCTATCCTGTAAGCCATAAGAGAGAAATTAGTTTCGCAATGTAAAAATTGTACAAGAAAACCAAAGTAATCCATGTGGTTTACTTACCTTTTCTACACTTACTAGTGTTTCTCTTTTTACCCAACGAAACGAATTTTTATTCTAGATTCTTCATTACTGTATGCTTCTCTGCACCAATAAAAGTGTTTCTTTTTTCTTAAAAAAAATTTACATTTTTCCCCCATCCTCAGCCGAACATATAGTAAAAATGTGAAAAACACATTATTTGTGCAAAGCGGGTAGCCTATCTAGCACTTATACCGCCCATACATCATTCAAATTTCATTGTAAATCTCGGATAATTCATTTCACATAGTGCAGTATCCAAAAGAAACCCAAAACACTAAAAATATGGCAAGAAAAGACGAGGGGTCAAAATGACCCCCTCCGCGGTTCTAGGTATACGAAAAAGTCCGCGGTTCTAGTGTTAACCCAAATATCAAGGAGTTATTCCGCTATTTTTGCAGTTTTTTTTCATTGAAAGTAGCGCAGTGATAAAATCCATCACTCCATCGCAAGTGGCTGAAGAATTGGAGTTATGGTTGAAAATATTTCGAGATGAACCAGCAAGACATCTGTTTTATGCCCTTGATAAGTTGCCTAACACAAAAGATACCGTCGCGTCGTAATAACTCATCTAATTGTAAGAGAAAATGAAAGAAATAAATAACGCGCGAAGTTCGAAAAATGTGGGGCGAATGGATTGGTTCTGCGGTTGAGATAATTCTGTTTACTTAACAAGCATCTGGCACTTCATCTTACAGTCAGACTTCCATTCGGTCTTACGTAGGGTTTGCAGGTCCAAGAGGATTGCCATGAAAGTAGTTCAGAAACGATATCCCACGGCTAATGACAACACCGAAGTGTTCCAGTGTGTCAATACGCTTCGAGATTATTGATATATAAAAACAGCAAAAGAAACGTTGCCGCGGGTGAAGGAAAAATATTTCAATTTCCAAACTTCAATATGGTAAAAAATTTTAATCCATCCAAATCTAATAAAGAAATGCTCACTAGCTGATGCAAGTTTATACTCACATATTTTAGTATCATCTCAACAGAGGAAACTATTAATTACCAGCAAAGGCTAAAAGATTGCATACATTGGGAGCGCAACTTCCACCAATAGGATAGTCTACTGCATCAAAGAAAACGAAAGGCACTGATTGCGATTCGTTACCCACCATTAGTGTATTCATAATATACAAATTATTTGGTTTTAGAAATACCGGTTTAGACGAATGGCAATGGTAAATTTTATCCTCATTTGAAAAAGGCCAGATTGGCGCCCATGCTATGCCACTCCACGTGACGTCACACGGACCTAGTTTCTATACGAGTAGATAGGAGTTTTACATCGTCTGATATTACGAATGCATGCATGAGGCCCATAGCTCACGGAAACATCTCTCAATAATCACCTATTAAAACTGCCTAAGGTCGGAAAGATTCCTTCGTTTGATTAGGTATTAACAATCCTTATTTAAACCAAGTGCCACCAGCTGGCAGGGTACTCTACTACCTGCTAGTATCCTGCGTCGTATTAACGCTCAAAGCCTTTCCCCAAGGTCACCTCACTTGTGGCAGCGGGAACCAGAACAATGTCACACGGAGTTATCCCAGCGTTCATACTTAGCCATCGCGTTTTCGCGCGCTTGATATTTTTCACTTTTCATTTATTAGCGAAAAATGGATATCGTCATTTAAAAAAATCTAAAATCGTGAAATGCGTACTCCAGGAGTAATGATCATTTGATTAAGGCAATAAAAAGTAATAGGAAACCACAATTTTGAGGCCTGAATCTGTTGAACTTAGTTTAAATATTGAAATTAACACTTGCAATGTTTCACGATTATAAAAGAATTTTGGTCGACCTCGGTTTCAATCTTCGCGGTACAAATGGTGCGTTGTGCATTTAATTGTCACAGTTGTTTTATTTGAGTTGGGGAAGCAATGCCTGTTCTACACGCTCGGATCAGCTCATCCGGCTTAGCTCAGCCTAATCGCTATGCGCGAACCCATTCTTAACGAGAGGCTTAAGTCTACCCCTCGCCATCTGATGACAATGACGGAATGTATAAGAACACTTGAGAATCGGCGAGCGCTGAAGTATTTTATGGAAAATTTTCTAGCAAAGCAGATAATTAACGGATTTATTTTGGCAGATCGGTGAATTCCCGAGTTATTATCTGTGGTACTTCTACGGAAGAGATGAATTTAGAATAATTAAGATGATTTTTCGTCGGCTAGGGCGATAATACTTCCTCAGGTTTTGTTATCAGTTAAGTAGAGAATTTTGAAGTTTTTACATCGAAAAAAGTTCTAAATGTATATTTAGTAAATTATGACTCCGTTAATTAAATATTACGAATGTTTTGGATCATCGATGGAATGGTTATATGAAGGTGACCGCGAGAAGATGGCAAGAACGCTGACGAGAAGGCGACGACGGTAAAGGCTTCAAATTCTTTGTTCACTGGGAACGTATTATAATATTCCAGTAAGGACGTTGGTTTCATCCGCAATCCCATTTCGAGCACGCGCCGCTAACTTTGTCATTTATGAGCTCAGTGAGAAGAACCACACTCAGAAGAAAACCGAACGCAACTAAATACACGCGCCATGTGAGAGAGAGGTGATGACAACGGCGCAGCGTTTTACTTAAGCTGGGGGTCCCATGCGAGATGATCCGACCCCCTCGGCTAAGCCGTGGCAACGACTGTAAGGGGAGAGAGGAGATGGAGACACTTGAAGAGGAATGAGAACGGAATAGAGAGCGGGGTAAGATGATGATTGGGAATGAACAAGAGAAAGTTGTGGTGGGAGTTGGTAAGGGAGGAGACGTGGGAAATGCAGCGTTTTTTTGGGTCAACAAAATTTTTCTCAGAAACATTCCAACATCCACGTGGCGGCGGTCATCCTTTTCGGTGGAATTGGGGGTTGTTGTTTCGGGAGGGGGTGCATGCATGAATGGTTGCGGTGCCGTCGGAGGAGGCAGGCAGCCGGTCGGATTAGCGGTCATCCTAAGAACCTAAAGGTTCTTCTGATGAAGATTCATCGCTGAAGATGAAGGTTCTTCAGCGATGGGGGTCGCTGGGTTGTTGGGTTCACAGTATGTCGTACAATAATCTACATAAAACCCTGCGAGCCACCTATAGGGTGTTTGGCAGGGGGTGACAAATCACCAACATGCAGCATGCAAGAGGACCGCCAAATGCACACCACATGGTCATAGAAATATTTCGCATATCAGTAAAATATACATGCTTATTCATAAAAAAAAAACTTGCACGAATTTTCTCTAGGAATTACTAAGCATTAGCAAGGTTAGAACTATGAAAAAAATGCAATGAGTGATCCTGGCAAGCGACGCCACTAATACTATCAATTGACACAACGTTGCTATCCTTAACAGTACGAGGGAAGAATGACATTTTTAATCTCTATGTTTTGCAGTCTATTTCTTTTATTTTATTCTCATGATCACGTCTACTATAGTACGATGGTGATACACATAGCGGGATGTTTTGACACTGAATGGGGGGAGGTGGATTTGTCGATTCTTATAGGCACACACTATATTTGAGATTTATAAGGTAGATCATATGAAACACAGCTCGCGCTCTTTCTTCACGGAGTTATAAAATCAGGTGAATAGAAAAGACAAGTTGACGCATTATTTCAAGATTTTGAGAAAGCTTTCGACACTACCTCACAATGAACTTTTATACAAATTAGATTCATGCGTATTAAACGAAACAGTTATAAACTGGTTACGTTCTGGACTGGACTTGGACTTCGCTAGGAAATCATTGAGCCGAAACATATTTAGATTAATAAAAAGTACACTTTTCAAACAATTCCTCTCGGGACGAAAATGACAGATTTGTACATTTTGGCCTCTAATTTGACGACTGGAATTAGACATTTTTACAATTTGGAATACGTCGCATCATTTGTCAATTATTGAGCAAATGATACCTGAATTTGGTCGCCACAATTCAAATATATTATTTAAAAACAAGCCTTTTTGCCAAGATGTTTTCTCTCATTTAAAACAGTGTGAGGTCTTAGTATTAGGTTAATTAATTAGCGTTCATTAGTCATCAAGATAAATAATTCTCATTACTACGATAACTGCATGTTTGAAATCGAAGAATTGCCATCTAATCATCAATCAAATCAAATATTACAATAATATTCAATTAGGTCCGTGACCCTATTTCTTAATGTTCAAGTATATTTACTCTACTATATTGTCAAGGATCAATAAATTATTCATTTATCTTTAACTGCTATTTATAATGGTAGTAAAGTTTTTAAATTTGTGGCATTTTTCAGTGGACCTCTCCCCTTAAATTTCTGGTATCCCCCCAGAAATTTCTCTGAACTTCCTCCGAACTTATCCGCAGAACTTCTCCCGCTAATGACTTTTCGCGCTAAGGTTTTTCGCGCCAAGGATTTTCGCGCAAAGGCCCTTCGACTCAAAGTCTCGGAAACTCTTGTCTCCGGAAAATCCAACCTTCGGAAAATTCTGCCTCCGGAAACCCTGCATCTGGAAACCCAGCACCCGGAAAACCAGCCCCGAACTCAGCCATACCTGGAGAGCAAGACTTATATAGGACTACTGCGGAGGAATACCTATTCCTTGGCAATTAAGGGGAAATGGGTGCTGAGGCACCAATATGGAGTTTGGAGTGAGAAGTATTACCATAGTCATATCACTCCTCTCTTTCCCTACAACACCTAACCCCACTATCTCTCTCCCCTCCATGTTTTCCAATGAAGCTCCCTCTGATTCGAGTGATGTCTCCAACCCAGAAGATCGAGAAAATTCCGGCCTGCACGCTGTCCCCCGCGCCTACCCCGGGTAGGATGACTTATGCTTGGCGGAGCTGCTAGTCAACAGGGACAGATACGCAGCTGACTGAACATCGCCCTTTTTACCCCTCCACTTCTTTGCAAAATCCCTCTCCTCCACCCTGACAGGTCGTGGAGTATGCAAGCCCTCTTCTGCACGGGCGCTCGTGGTGGATGGATGGCGTGACTGACATGGGTGATTTTAGAAAAATTATACAGCTGGTACTTAGTTTGGTAATGTTTCCTATGGGATCATTAGTTATCCTCGTTGTTTTCTGTAATAATTCTGATTTTGAATATTTCTACTTGAAATGGATATTGATTGAAAATAACTGGTAAATATTTAGACAATTGTTTCTTGAGTGCTGATTTCTTGTTTGTGGAGTCTTTCCCTGAACCAGCTTGTGACCGACGACTGGAGTTCCCTATGTCTGGGCTTACGTGGACAATCTCCAAGATTTAACGACGCAACGCTACATTTATATAAAAGCCATTCATTTCAACACTTTTGATAAAAGTTTGAGGCACATCGTCTCAAGAATAATTTTCTATGTGGCATTAATTCTAATTGTACGATTAAATAATGTTTGTCTGTCTGATCGATGTTACTTCATGTAATGCTTCCATGTAATTTTTAGGAAAATGTCAAGTTAATGATAATGTACGATTGATTAAGAGAGATCTAAAGTATATAGTAAGTATACTATAGGGCTAACGATGAAATCTTCTCGGGAAATCAGCCGGGTGATGATGGCCAAGGCTGCTCTTCCATATGTTTCCACAATCTCGAGGAAATTGTCTCGTATTCTCAGAAAACGCAACATTGAGACAATTCACAAGCCACCAGGAAAACTACGGAGCCAACTTGTGAAGGTTAAAGACAGAATGGGACTCAAGACCTCTGGCGTCTACCAAATACCCTGTGAATGTGGAGATAGCTACATTGGGGAAACAGGAAGAACAATTGAAACCAGGATATCAGAACATAAGCGGTGCATTTGACTTGGATACTCGGAAAAATCGGCCGTAGCCGACCACTGCATTAAAAACAATCACACCATCAAGTTCAATGAAACAAAAATCCTCTGCAAGGCAAAGGGATATTGGGACCGCCTTACAAAGGAAGCTATCGAAATACGAATCACAAATAATAAAATGAATAGGGACGCGGGTTTCAACCTTAGAAAATCGTGGAACCCAATCATAAAAAGAATGGGTAAGCTGAGAGGAGGAGAGGACTCTAAAAAACTGACCAATCACGGACGACCTGACCTCCCCAACGGCGTATATAAGCCCGGCAATAACCAGGTCCATCATTCGCCCTGAAGACGATGGCAGAGAAGGCCATCGAAACGTTGGCAGCAATGGCCATCATCACCCGGCTGATTTCCCGAGAAGATTTCATCAACAGCATTCGCCGGGAAAGAACCAAATCCTTCTTCATTCACCTCTACGGGGAGGAAACGCATCTATTTTTTGGCAGCAATGGCCATCATCACCCGGCTGATTTCCCGAGAAGATTTCATCAACAGCATTCGCCGGGAAAGAACCAAATCCTTCTTATAGGGCTAACGTCATAGGAGGGAATCGTGTTGACTATTTTAATTCTTAAAGAGCCGATAAATGGCCGAGTTGCCGCGGAGTTGCGAGCAAGAGGCGAGAGATCCATCGTTCAAGGTCGTTCTAGTTCCCTCTCTTCTTTCCCTTCCTTCCCACCCTCCCCTCTTCCAAACTCTCCGTCCGTCTTCATCGCTTCCGGCTGAGGGGAGACGATCTTCGCCTCGGACCGAGAGAATAGTCTAATAGTCTCTCTCCTACCAGCATGCGGTATCGGGACCTTGCGGCAGGGTCCCATAAGAGGGGTTCATTCACGCTTGGCGAGCTGCGTCTTCCACTTATCCTTCGATCTTCTCTTCTGCTTTGCTTTCCCCATTGTCACTTAAACAGTTTTACAACGTGCAGCTGTGAATAAAGGTTGAAACGGTCACATGTACGTCAAAGATCGAAGTCTGAATGCCTGGCAGAAGAGGGAGGGAATTTTCAGGGGGGCCTTGGGCCCTATAAATATATATTCATAAACTGAACGAATAGGATTTCAAGTTAATAGCGTCACGAAAATATTCACTCGAACGCCACGGATTACGACGAAATTGTGAGAGGAGATATGCTCGAACATCGAATGGAGATTGGAGGGGTTTTTATATTCAGCATGCTTATAATATGCGAGACATAATGATTCGTTTGAAAAAATACTGCAGCCTTCCTCAATGCGGTATTGGAACATAGGCAAAAATGAGATATAATATCGCCAATGGTGTTTTGGTGGATGACGTGGTAATGAGCCTCTTTTTGAAACTTTATGGGCACAATTAAAGAACGCAGTGAAATATTACTCGTGAACATGTGTCTGGGCTAAATATTAATATTCCTGAATAAGGGAGGGCGGAGAGTCCATGAAAGAGGGCGAGGTTAAGAAAGGGCAGGCAAAACGTAATGATTTTTGGAAAAGAAAAAATGGGGGAGGGCATGAATGGGTTAGAGAGTTTTGGTGTCCCATTGAGGGAATAGCGAGTGTCGGTGGTGAAGGAAGGGTCGGGAATTTACACAGGGTAACGACGCGGTAGGTGGGGCTCAAAAGAGAGTAGAAGGGAGAGGAATGCAAATCACATCGGGAAATTGAAGCGGTGCGAGTTAGCGCCGCGCAGTTGTGCGGATCCAGAAAAATGTGGACACAAATGATGTTTTGGACTTTTTTGAAACCCTCTTTTGCTATGAGAGTTATGTTGCTATATGCCTGGGGCACCACACTTCATGCTTACTTTTTTATGAAAAAAATTAAAGTTAGATACATTGCGTCATTTTTGCACTATTTTACCGGAAACGTGCTTTTTCTGTTTTTCGAAAATTACGTATTTTAGATATTTTTTTACTTTATTCCGCCTATTATTTCGGAAAAGAAACTATGTACTATATTGATTTAGACAGTATACTATCATAAATTCTAGATGTCAACCGTTTAGCGATGTTGATGACTGCATCAGGAGTGAGTGAAGAGGAGTAAATGTTTTCGGAAAAAATCGCATAAATGTTGAGTTATACAAAAGTGACGTCGATTTGCGCGGAAACTTAATTTGGTGACAAGAAGGTACAGTATTATAAATACATAAGTTAAAAAAGCAGCTATAAGTTTTTGCAAGTAACCGAATAACAGCGATTTTTGTGCATATCCGCCGTACGTACGAGCGTCAACACGCGAGCATCAGCGCAGAGTAGTCACGTGGTCAAATGTGTCTTCCTATATTTCATTGAAAAGTATTAAAAAATTAAGAAGTTAAATTGAAAGAGAACAAATTCCCCAAGGCCGTACTCTTTGGTGGGCAAAGTGGGGAAGGGGTTGGGAAGGTAGAGGTCTCACAGGGGGGGTAAAACACGGAAATCAAGCTAAAACACTGTGAAAGCAAACAATCGCGCAGCACAAACGCTCACCTTGCAGATTTGCTCTAAGGAACAAATTTCCGCGAATACACACACACATACTTCCCAACACCCACTTTGCCCACCAAAGAGTACGGCCGTGGGAAATTAATTCTCTTTCAACTGTTCAACAGACGTAGATCGTTCATTCACTTATAAAAAGAAGTAAAACATTTTGTATTATTTTCTATTTTATCTCTATCCAAAAATACTAAATTTAACGATAAAATAATTTTGTTGTTCGATGTTAAGCGCATTTTTGACGCAGAGAGAGGAGGATAATATTTTATTTTATCGCATGCATGCACGACTTCAGTCGCGTTTTGGTAGTCTTATGATGTAAAGACTAAATGCTGCTTGCACTACTTTTGGGAAAACCCACCATTGACTTTTGTTTCTTCCGATCCGAAGTGGCAGAAGATCCGTTACTTGAACACCTGCTGCACCCAAGGGAAGTGGGAAGCGGTCCTCAGTCGGGACATTCTGCTATTTCGCAATGGAGCACCACCCAAATTGACTTGATTGCTACACTAGAGGCAGTTTGACTGCAAGTAAAACACACGTGTCAACACTAGAATGACCGGGGCAAGCCGCATACCTATAATGACCGCCAGCGGTCAATTGACCGTTCGCCCTTTTCTTGCGCTCTCTCATTCGTTTTCCCTTCATAGTTAAACGTAACGAGAATGGAAGTGTTCTGATCACCTTTTAATGTTCTGATTAGTTTCACGGTCAGATTTAGTGTTTACTTTACAAAAAATATCAATTACACCAAAAACTATTTCTTTCAAATAAAAATGTGTATCACTTGCACAGTTACAAAATAATACGTGATGTGTTTAAAAACTCAAGTAGCATTTCAGAACACGTTATTTGCTGAATTTTTCTGGGTTAAAATTTGTTTGTTAAAGAAAAATTTGCATATCCCGTTGTATTGTAACTATTTCAGTATTTAATGTGACCATTCAGAGCATTCATGAAAAATAGGAAGAATGCTTTTTTTGTGCAGCTAACGCTTGAGGTAGGATTCCACAATAGATCATAACTTAAAAGTTCATTTCCGGCATTTCCTTCCGTTTAGCTAAACGCGCAAGTGATTCGTTTGTTTGAATTCAGAAGATTTCATAAAATAAAATATTTGCCTTTGATATTTTTCCGGATTTATTGAAAAGTCCTTCAAAACCGATTGTGGCCTTTAAAACGCTTTTGTGCTTCTTTGGTTATTACCTGTTGTGCAAATGTAGTTTCTATGCTTTAGGAATTTACTACTATTTCCATGTCTTTGACGCTTAATTTTTATTTTCTACCACGACAGTATTACATAATGTACGTAGAAGAGTTTTTTATTCTCAGTACCTTTATTGAAGTTTCATTTGTGACCACATGTAAATTTCATCAATATTTTTCCTATATATATCTGCATTATTTCACAATACATTTTTCATTAATGAACGAAAAATAGTATTTATCGCGGTTGTGACGTTAAAAATTACTGTTTTCCACTAAATTAGAAGGAAGTTTCAATTTTGTTTAAACATAACTCCGAAAAATGTCACTTAATTGAAATCATGGACAGTGATAATAGCTGAAACCACATTTTTGGTATAATTGTTTTAAATTACTGCAATGCCTTCTATGGTTAGGTATTTTTTCCTAGTTTTCTTTCTAATGAAACTACAAAAAAGGCATTATCTTTCATTTGGATCTTAGAATTAACTATTTTTTTGGACTATCCTAATTTGGGATGGCGTCTAGTGATTAACAGTTTGGGAGTGACAATAGTTCAGTTCAATATTCAGCGGTATCTTTCTGAATCCTTGAGGTATAGACGTAAATAAAAAGCATTAAGTAGTCGTAAAGAAAACTTAGCGCGGGATTAACCATAGCCCAACGTTCACATTGGCATGGAATCTGGTTTAATAATCCTTATTTAAGCCAAGTGCTACCAGCTAGCAGGGTAGTCCGCTAACTGCTAGCATCCTGCGTTGTATCAGCGCTCAAGAGCCTTGCCCTAAGGTCACCTCACTTGCGGCAGCGGGAACCAGAACGACGTCGTACGGAGATTTCCCGGTATTTATACTTACCCGTCGCGTTTTCGCGCTCTTAAAAATTTTCACTTTTCATTTAATCGCGAAAAATAGATATCGTCATTTAAAAAATCTAAAAGCGTGAAATACGTATTCCAGGAGTAAAAATCTTTCGATTTAGGCAATAAAAAAATAATAGGAAACCACCTCATTGCCCATCATTTCTATAAACCGGTTTCTGCATCATGTGTATGTTTGGAGGCTTTTCCTCTTAATTTACAAAAGACAGATGGAGGCAGAGTCAATGCGGTGGGGAGGTAAGGTATCCCAAACGGAGATATATTCGTATTCACGACCTCAATGCCTCTCCATTCATCTTTGGACGCTGAAAATGAGTTTAACCACGAGTGTTGGAATACTTGCAGAGCGGTGAGAATTTGGAAGATGGGCTTGAATAACATAATCAATGACTTCATACCACACGAAAACTGAATCGAAACTTCGACTGCTTGCTCAAGGGATACGTCCTATCAGCGTCTCAAATGTAATCAACATCTGCTTGCGGATAAGTCTCTATTTTATACTCTTTTTATTACCACTCAGTTCAAGAATTTTTCCATCACCTTTTTATTACGGCGGAGTACATGAATTCTTCAATCATTCTCGGTTTGAAAAAATCGGATGATCATCACAAAGAGTAAACAATTGCGACCCTAAGTGCTCGATATTTTTCGGGGTATTTCGAAATTGACCAAATCAAATGGTAATTTTTCCTTTACTTAACCCGTTAACGCCTAGCGGTACCATATGGTACCAGCCGGTAGCGCAATGCTAAACGTAACTTTTTTGTCACTTATTGTAATTTATTTGGGTTTTTGAGAGCTTAAACATAATAAGAATGTTTTTATTAACATTTTCCCGAAAAGCTTGATTTTATAAAGCTGAAATTAACGTATTTAGAGCCGTTTGAAAATTGAGAATTTTCAGCTATGCGAAAAAAACGGAATTTTTAGTGCAAACATTTCGATTTTCTTTACTTGCGTCTTATGTACTCATAATACGAAGATGCTTTTATGTAATTATGATTGTTATAACATGTACATTTCATATTAAGTATGGTTTTTGTATGTGAGCCTAATATTTGGGATGTTATGATGCAAAACATTTTGGTGGTACCATATGGTACCGCTAGGCGCTTGCACTACCATGTTTTGGCGGAAAGCGTAAATACGAATATTTCTGTTGTTTTCATTTTCTAATTGTTCTTTATTTTACAATTATTTATTTTTCATCATGTATATTATAAATTTTGCGTTATTTAAATGTTATAACGCATATTAAATGTGTACATAAATTAATTTTTTTGTTATAAGGACGTCATCCAAGTACATAAGGCCCTAAATTGTCCTTATTTTTTCAGAATCTCGTACCCTCCCGAGGGCTTAAGGAGTGGGAGGTATAATTGCATACCTGAATCCTATTTAGAAAAAAATGAATAGGAAGAATATCGGTGTACTCAATTAGGAAGGGGGTATGATGGAGAATAAGGGGGCTTGCTAAGGGGAAAATTCGATGACGGCTGGCGGCGAGAGACGACCACGCGACAGGCATCACTTCGACAAAAGCAGCGTAATCCTAATTTTTGTCTAACGTATCTCAATCACACTCCGATACTTTTCACACTTTCATGTGCTAGTAAAACAGAAATAACGTACACATACTGCTTATAATATAGCATGTGCTGCTACAAAGAGAGAATGAATACCTCCCTTCTGACTGAGGAAAATGGAATAACGAGTGGACGCCAATTTTGCTCGAACTTGAAGTTGTTGTTCGAAAAGGTGGACAATCAGCTGAGTTTATCTCAAGAAAAGTCTGAGAATTTTCAAAAGTGTAGTGAAACTGGACAGAGCCGTAAAGCACCCAAAAGGTAAAAAAATAGGGAGGAAGTACACAATTTTGATGATGAAGAGATCGTAAAGCACGAAAGGATTTCTCGTAATCCTGATTACCAACTCACTGTTTCATGAAGCATGCCCAACTAGAATATTTGAACTGTTCTTTGACGAAAATGTCCTTACATACTAAGTGTTAGAGTCGAATAGGTGTGTACAATCCTGCAACTGTTATGACCCAAATATAACACATGAGGTACTGAAAATATTTGTTGCAATTCTTTTTATAAGTTGGCATAAAACGACTCCCAGTAAAAGGCACTATTGTGAGGCAGCACTAAACGCCGGAAATAATCTTGTTTATTACACAATGAGACGTAACAGATTTCTACAACTTCGTAGGTTTATTCATTGCGGTGATTACACCGCTATGGATAAATCATGTAAGATATGGAAAATGCGCCCTTTTATGGGCATGGCAAAAGAAAGATTCGGCGGCTATTTCAGAGAAAAGCAGTCCTTGAGTTTCAATGAGTCGATAATGTTCTCTTTTGGAAGACATGGCTGTTAGCAATTCATGCGGGGGAGGCTAATTAGGTTTGACTAGAAAATGTGGTGCATCAATAGCTCAGATTGCTACTTCGTAAAACTCAGGAATGTGAAAGCCTACGAAAAAGGAATTGGGAAAGATGGTGCGGGGTCGACAAAATGTTCGTGGCCCATTTTTACTTGGATTCTGGATGCAATGACGCCTAAAGCATGGATGCTGATACGGAAATCGTGAAAAAACATAACTCAGCTTGAGTTCCGATGGCCAGTAGTATAATCACAGCTGGATACAAGGATCCCCTAAAATATCAAGGACGTGCTCAATTTACCAGAAGTGCGACTGGAATGGGGTACTTGGCTAAAGAAATAGATTTGTAATTGATTCATGTTTCAAAGATTGCATTCAACTGACAGCGGCCTATCTTCTTTCCAATGCCCCTGATAGGTTCGACGGGCACAACCAACAAATAAACTCCAATCCCCAGCAGGGACGGTGTGCTACTGAAAACTGAACCAGTAGAATAAGAACAGAATACTTTAAATGCAATGCAGTGACAGCTTTGTTTATTTCCATGTGCGGCAACGACTGAGTGAAACACTAAAATCATATTATTCTTGATTTCAACGTCAATTATACATAACTTCTATTTTATATACGATAATATTTAATAGTTAATTGAATATTATCGATATTTGAGCGTAATTTTGGATGAAAACGAATGTATTTTCCGGAAAATAATAAATATTTAACGTTTTTGGCTTAAAAATGTGATTTCCGAAAAGTTTTTCAAATTTCGATTTTTTGACCCCTTAAACGCCTAGCGGTACCATATGGTACCAGGCTGTATCTCGGTAACTATTAGAGATAAAAGAATAAAATTTGCACTGAATGACTCAGAATTTCATTCGTATTAAAACATATGATTACCACAAAAATCGCAGAAATTTTTTAATTCAGGCGTTACCGGGTTAATACCTTATCAAGCGAGGAAAACTTTCCGACCTTAGGCAGTTTATTAGATGATTATTAAAACGTTTCCCTGACCTTAGTGCCTAATGCATACAATGGTAACCTCAGACGATATAAAACTCCTATCTATTGGTATAGAAACTAGGTGGTTCCTGTGACGTCACGTGGAGTGGCATCGCATGGGCACCAGTCTGGCCTTTTTCTAATGAGGATAAAATTGATCCTTGCCAATTGTCCAAACCGGTATTTCTAAAACCAAATAATTTGTGTATTATGAATACATTAATGGTGGATAACGAATCGCAATCATTGTCTTTCGTTTTCTTTGATGAAGGAAACTACCCTATTATCCTTTGTAAGTGGAAGCACTAAATTAGATGGGTTCACCTAAATACAAACGGGAAATAGATTTACACGTCGCACATATGGGATGACATAATTTTCTCCACATTTTTCCTATATAATTTCAAAAAATTCTGGAACTGGAAACTGAAGAAACCAACCCCATACTTATTAACTAACCCGACTCATAGTTCACATTTTTTATTCTCCTTCTTAGTCTATTGTATGTATCGTATTTTGAATGCCTTTTTCCTAATCTCATTATGTCGTAGCACATATTTATGCGAATTTATGATTTATTTACGTCTTATGCATTCCTATCTCACTTTGACATTTTTTTAAAGACGACATAATTTAGCATTTGTATGCAATAAATTTCAAACATATTTTCCATTCAACTTATAATTGGATGGAGCCATACATGATTGATTGGAGATCAATCTAACTGCGCAATTATTTAATAGTTGTTGCGAAATCATATTATTCATATTTTACAGCCTTGAACTGAGAATTAAAATCAACAGGAAGAATTGTCCCGAAAAAATTATTTAGGCATTTGCAAGTGCGAATTTGTGTTTTGATTTAGTTACATTAGAAGGTTATAAACTCAATTGACTACTGCCTGATAACATAATATTTGACCCCGCCTAGTCGCAATGGAACATTTGGGATATATACCAAAGATTACGTTCTCCCAATGTAATATAACTGTGCGGTGAATGTGTCGAACGGGGGGAAGAAATGGTTCTAATATAAACGAAGAGTACTTATAGTTTTGAACTGAAACGCATGTCAACTGCGTGTCAGTCTGAGTTCTGAGTCCTTGAGGTACGAGCATAAAAATGCCATTATTTATTCGTAAAGAAAACTTAGCGCGGGATCGATCAAATATATCGAGGAAACGTTCACAGGAAATATTATTACGGCAGCTTTTTTAAGTATCAGGAAAATTAGCATGACAGCTTGGTCGGAAAAGTTGAAGTACGACTTTGTTGGCTTTGAAATACACCGAGAAATAACATTTTATGGGGCAATACTTACTTGCTATGAGCATACCACAACAGTGCTAATATTTAATAGTTATTTTATCAATTTCTCCATATTCAATGTTATTGTAATATGAATAAAAGTACCCAGGAAGATTAATCCCAAAAATATTATTTTAGTTAGTTGCAAGTGCGAATTTGTGGTTTGAATTAGTTACATTCTAAAATTATAAACTGCATACACTTCGGCTAAATCATGTAATATTATCACGTTTGCAAATTTGGAATGAATATTTACAAAAATTAGCAATCTGCCAATGTACTAAAATATACGGTAAATTAGTTGAACGAAACGGAACAAATGTAAACGAAGAATATCTACAGTTCTGAACCCAAATTGATGCCAAGTGCACATGTCTATTGTCATGAATTAGCAGTAAAATACTCTTATTTGCTGATGACGCTGTAATCCATCGATAAATCAATGATCGCTCTGACTTTGAAATACTATCATCGGATGTAAACAACGATCATTTGTGCAACTGTGATTGGGGACTCGGACTTAATCGGAGTGAACGCACGGCGGTATATTTATTGCGGAAGTCGTCCAACTATCCACATGCTTATGCTGTGGATGGTATACGCATAAAGGCAATAGTGAAAGTGAAGTGCCTGGGAGTATTGATACCTTGGAACCTATCGTGGAGAACGTATGAATGGAATATTTGTGGCAGATCCCTAAAGAAGTTATTCAAGCGTATTATGGGAAAATTTTCGGACGAGAAAGAAAAAAATACGGATACTATTTCGCACTTGTTCGAAAACACAATGAATATGGGACGATAGTATGTGGGATCCGGTTCAGAAGGAGTTAATCCGTGAACCAAACAAAATACACAGGAAAACTGCGTTAACTGAATCCGTGAATTGAATAAAATACATACGAATACTGTGCGATTCGTCAAAAAATGTACAGATAGTGTTACTAAGATGTTAAGTCAATTAGTCTGGGAGCGGCAAGAGACTCGGAGGCTGCGCGCAAGGCTGAAATATGATGTTCTCCGTGTCGCTCTTAAAGATTTCTATTCTCAATTGTTCAAGCAATCTAAATGAATAGAAGCAATACATTACGAGAGATATTTTTCCGAATGGATAAATATGGGATATCGTTTTTCTCCCGAACCATAAATGGTTTTAATAACTGCTCGTCGTAATCTTGTTTTAACATTTGCTTTCTTTAGGTAGACGGCTGGTGTCCTAACAACCCCTGCCACACGCCTTTTTTTTTGGGGGGATTGCGAAGTAGTACGTAGATGTAGATTATGGATTGAGAAAGAGGAGATAATGCATTTTGTAGACACATTGCGAAAGTGAAGCAATCTATTTTTACGTATAACTTCAAAAACATTGCAGAGAGGTTCCAGGGATGAGAGATTATGTTTGAATGAGATTGACAGGATGGAAGCGCAGTGAATTAGAATTGCGAGAAGGAAAGAAATCCAAAATGCACGGAGTTGTGTTACTTCGATGAGACCAATGATGAAAGCCACGTGGGACATTGTCTTAAGGCCACTTTCACCGATGAATTCCATTGCCAACGAAATCCACGCGCATGATGGATTGAGCCGACTGCATATCATTTGGGAGAATTTTTAGCGCAGATAATATACGAGGTTGTGTGAATAAGTTGTCACTCCAAGGCAAACTACAGCTATATTAGCAAAGATAAGTTCCAACGAATAAAAATTTTCCATCTCCAGCCATTTTCTTGCAAGCGAAAATCAAGAAAACCCGAAAATTGCCGCCCACCTTCCATGAGTTGATGACGTCACGAGGGTTCTCGTTCGTGGTCAACCCAACTCATGGTTTGAAAGCCTAGATAATGTAGGGCTACATTTCCTTAGCGATGGCCCTGCACGATTTTTCGAACAAAAAATATGAAATGCTAAACTCCGAGAAATTCTAAACAAGTGAAATAGGAGAAGAAAAATGTTTGCGAAAAGTGTAGTAACAGCTCTCAATACGTTAAACGACGATTACAAGTGATCACAGAACTTATAGCAATCTTTTCGGACCACTCTAATTTAAAATACGTTTTCTCTTTTTCTGCCTTTTTTGAAAATTTTCTTATTCTGTACTAAATTATTTCCTTATCATTCATTGCCAGTCGTGGCCAATATACCATCGACAATGAAATATAACGTTTTTCTAGATAACAGGATATTTTTAAGCAATATAAAAAAAGACCTCAGTAGACCTTGGAGGAGTACATCTACATAATACCCTGCGAGCCGCCTCCAGGGTGTTTGGCAGGGGGTGATCAATCACCAGCATGCAGCTTGCAACTGGAGTCCTTAAAGCACAACACACAGTTCAAACAACGTCTCGCATTTTAACAAATTATACAACCATATGCTGATATAAATAAAAATAAAATGAAGAAAAATGCATTAAGTTTTACATAGGATAGTAGGCTAAACTGCAATCCATGCAATCTATTTATGAGCTACATCGCTGCCGTTATAATCTCTTATTGATCGTGGAAAAAAGACATTCTGAATCTATCTAATCTACTATCTATCTTTCTTATTTTGTTTTTTATGATCAGATCTTCCGAAGTATGTTGTCTGCCGTAAGATATGGCTAACTTCGTTGGAAAGACACTGCCCTTGAATTTATCTAAAAGATTTAGACTATTTTTCAATCTAAGGTCTGACAGATTCCCATCCGAGTTAATTTAAGAGGTCAGTTACACTAACAAGACTATATTAACGACATTTCAAGTACCTGGCAACTATTCTTTGCACGCGTTCTAACTCTGTTACAAAGCCTTTTTCATGAGGGTCCCAAACACTGGCAGCGGTATTCTAAATGGGGTCTAACGAGGGAGAAGTAGCTAATTTCTCTCACTTTGTCGTCGCAGTTTCCTAAAACCCTTTCAACAAAACCCATTTTACGATTGTTTACGAGTATATGATTGCGATGATGTTAGGAAACAAAGCTACAATTTATGCTGTTATGACCAGATAACTCAAAATGCCAACGTTGCTGTGTTGCAGAGGCCAAGCCATGAATTAAGGCTAATGGGGGGTGCTTTAGGCGCAACTAATACTTAGGGGTGTGGGGGTATCGCATACCCGCCACGGTAAGCAGGAGTTGCGGGGGCCCTCCTCCAGAAAAAAATAAGAATAATGGTTAAAAATTGGGAGTTTTACGACTTTCTGAGGGATATTTGATAAATCCTAACACTATTCTTTAAGTAATACCGATCCAAATATGTAAAATGGATTAAACTGAAAACATCCTCTGAGATCTGGGGGGGGGGAGTTATTCCCCAAAAACCCCTTTCGCTGCGTCACTGATGCGTTGGATCCATTTCTGTATCATTGCATGTGTGTGGTTTGACACAGGCGTAGGTGGTCACATACGCACGATTCTATCTAAGGAAGGGGACAGAGAATATCCGAGAAAGGTTATAAGGGGATGAGTGGGAGGAAAAGAGGAGGATACGAAGGAGATGAGAGATCAGTGGCATAACTAGACATATGCTTTGAGGGATGAGGGATCTTTGGGGGGGAGGTTTGTGGGGGCTTCGGGGGATGGGGGATGAGAGATGTATGTGGGAGCTGGGGGCGCAGCTAGGAATTAAGTCTCGGGGGGGTTAGGTGCAACTAATACCGTGGTTTGTGGGGGTATGGAATGCCCACCAGGATATGCGGTAGGTGCGAGACTAATAAATTGCGGAATTTTAAGATAAATTTTTCAAAATGGTGATTTTTACGGCTTTCCGAGGGATATTTTTATTTATCCTTGCACTATTCTATTAGTAATATCAATCCAATTAAGTAAAATGGATTAAACTTTAAAAAAACTTAGCTCTTGGTGGGGGTTTTTATCCCCCAAAACCCATCCCTCGCTGCGCCATTGGTGGGAGCTACCCACCCAGAAAACGGGGATTTCAGGAAAACTTTTGAGAAATGCATGTCTGAAAATGCATTTTACATCTTTTTGTCCCTTAAAATTTAACTGTTATCAGTTGCAGTTATTATACATCAAATCCAGACAAGATTTTCAAATAATTTTTTGATATCTCTGAGGCTTTGTATGGGGATACATCCACCAACCCCCCATAATTACGCCACTGTAAGAGATAAACACGATCGAGATAAGCAGAGCGACGGCGCATTCTTGAGAGATTGGATCTTGTGAAAGGGGGTGTGCTCACCATTCCAAGGCAACGCCTTCGACTATAGAGATTTTTAACATTTGGGGAAGAGTGAGCTTAAGTGATTTGTGTTCCAGTGAGGGAAGAAGAGGGGAGAAGACAGTGCGGAGGGAAACCCGACGGTAGTTTTCTCAAACAAACGCAAAACATATTCCACGTTCAGCGCTGAGCATTTCCAATACAAGTATTTTAAAATTCCTGTTTGAAATACATTTGTAACTGTTATTTAAAATACACGACCAGGATGTTTCTAGCATTTAGTATTTCAAACACACATTTCTGGTATTTTCCCATCCTTAAATAAAAAATTAAATTTTAAAATACTTTTGAAATAGCTCAAAAAACACTGTTGTAACGTTATGTTTCGTAGATTGCTTCGTTTTCGTAAGAATATAAACATGTGACTCGACGTATATATATGCGACGCATCCACGAAGTATGGAATATTCTAAAAAAGGAGTCCCCACCATCGTCGTACATACTCGGAGGTACCGATTTCGAGTCGTCAGTCTGACTGTATGGCGATTGAATGAGTCGACCGAAAGAGTTGATAATTTGTATTTTCTTTGAAGAAAGGATAGGAGGCAGTGTGTAGGGAAAGACGGTGTCTTCAATGAATGAATTCATGCGAAAGGCACGATAGGTACCAAGTCTAAAAGTTCCATCCGAGGGACAGATTGTTGTGCTTCAACTATCCCTAGAAAGTAACAAAGCAGACGCCTGGAATTTAAGAGATAATAATTTTTTAATTATAGATTTTAACGGCAGCATTAGAACTCACGAATAGATTAGATGACTAGTACTGGACCTTATGTATAACTTAATGCATGTTTCTGAATTTACTTATTATTTCTAACGGTATGTTTTGCGTGATTATAGCTTTGTTGGCAGGTAACCTTAATGAATAGTTCGCAAGTTTGGCTTTTCCATGAGTGCGTTAGTGTATTTTTTTTAGTTAGCGTGTCGTTTTTTGGACTGTGCGGTGTGCATGTGGGAATCTAATTGCATCCTGCATGCCACTGATTGATCATCCCCTGCCAAACACCCTGGAGGTGTCTCGCAGATTATTATGAAGACGTAGATGATTTCCTGATTGACTTCCGCTAGCGTAAGCATTTGGTAATGATATAGTACCCACTGAGACGACTTATTTTTTGTAATTGTTTTTATCATAGTAATCACTTTTCTGACTTAATTTTTGTATTTTCAATGCCTATTTCCACATCATATTATTTTTGAACATGGATTTTCTTGTGTATCCGTTAGTTTCATGTTTGCCTGACACGAAAAGCTTTGCTAACCGACGGTTGATTTTAATTTCCTTGTGTTAACGTATTTCTTTTTCAGTCTTTCAATTGATGGAGCGGTACGCGCTCGGCGGGAGCTCATTGAAGTGAATACTTCTGTCATATTTCATTTATAGACATAAATTTTACAGCCATTTTGGGTGGATGTGGGGTTACGATGGTCCGAAAAATTTTGTCGAAGTTGAAACCGCAGGTGAACTTTATTATTTGTAGACATTAAAAAACTGAGCATATATAAAACCTAAGCTTTATCGCATAAAAATAGATCATGTCAAATCTTGCTATAAAAATTGGACTGTATCTTTAAGACCACCGTCATTTTTACTGGGGCGACCTTGGTTACAATTTTGTGTTACAATGGAAGACATTGTGGACATCAGTTACATATACTACTCTTAGAGACCACTCCCAGTTATATAAACTACTACGAGATAAATTATATAGGTCCATTGACTGTGTTAAATTTGAATTCGATTCAAATGGCTTGAGGTGACTTTAAAGAAGCCTACCCCGCAATATTCGCGCCGTTAAAATAAATTTTCAATTTTGATGCGGCACGGAAGCCATCAAGGTGATTTTTCAGGTTATTTGCTTACGACTGAGGTTAAATAACTACTGTTTCGCGAAAATAAAACGTTAAGCTGCATTTGGATATTTAATTTAAACTATAATTTGGACTACCCTCATTCCCTTTCGCAGACTAGCGATTAATCACCCCCTGCCCCACATCGTATCTGGAACCTGCGTAGGCTTAGAAAAAATAAGTAAAATAAATCATGGGCTTACTTGGTTGATTTTAATTTTCAGTGTATACGTATTTCTTTTTCAGTCTTTCAATGGATGGAGCGGTATGTGCTTTGCGGGAGCTCATTGAAGTGAATATTTATGTTTTATTTTATTTTTAAACATATATTTTACAGCCATTTTGTGTAGTTGTGGGGTTGCGATGGTCCGAAAAAAATTTCGAAGTTGAAAGCGCAGGTGAACTTTATTATTTGTAGATATTCGAAGTCTTAGCACACCTAAATCCTAAGCATTATCTCACAAAAATTGATCATGTCAATATTTGCTTCAAAATTTGGACAGTATCTTTCTTATCACCGTCATCTTTACTGGGTTAGACGACCTTGGTTAGATTTCGTGTTACAACGGAAGAGATTGTGGATATCGTTTACATAAACTACTCTTAGAAACCACTCCCAGTTACATTTACAACTTATAGTTAAATTATATAGGTCTAGTGACTGCGTTAAATTTGACTTAGATTATAATGGCTATAGGTAACTTTTACCAAACCTACCCCACAATATTCGCGCAGTTAGAATAAATTTTCAGTATTGATGCGGTAGGGTCAAAGGTGGAGCCATCAAGGTGATTTTTCTTGGTTATTTGCTTTCTAACGAAGCTAAATTACTACTGTTTTGCGAAACTAAAACACCTAGCTGCATTTGGATAATTTAAGCCATAATTTGGACTAACCTCAATCTATCTGGAACCTATGTACGCGTAGAAAAAATAGGTCATCGTGGGCTTACTTAGCATGTGGAAAATTATTGCGGAAACTTGTTAAACTAACGGAAAATTATCCATGATTTAGTAGACTATGGAATACAGCAAAAATTCTCGAATGCGTTAGGATCGTGATAATTCGTTCCATCTGCTGTACATCCTTGCTGCTTTTTCATTCAAACCGTGCATCACCGAAGAGTTCTCCTAATCCTCGAATACTGCTCCATTATCTTCTTCAATGCCTGTCCCTCAAACCTGAAAATTCTAGTTAATTTCTCGATTTCATTTCTCCGACACCGCTTCCCTCACCTCCGTAATTCTTCTCGCTCGGAATTATTGTGTGGAAAACATAAAAAAAGAATTGAGTTGATACTCTTCAATTTAAATGTTTCAAAAGTTTTTTAATAATTTTGTGTGAGAAAAACAGCGTACTTCTTTTATGGGTATTCTATTGACGACAAGTCACATTTTGCGTCTGTCAATGATAGATATAAGAAAATTTCCGTTTTTCTAAATTTTTTAGGTTATCAGCGACTTCCACAACAAGATATTGATCGACCGAGGACGATAAGGCGTGGATTTGGTTACGAAATCATTGAGCCAAAGCATATTTAGATTATTGAAAAAATGAACTTTTCCAATAATTCCTGTCTGGACGAAAATGACAATTTGTAAATTATGGCCGATATTTGATGACTTGAATTATAAATTCTTACTATTCGGAATACTTGGGCATCGTCTGTCAATTGATGAGCAAATGATACCTCACTTCGCCACGGTGCAAAAATATTCTCTAAAAACAAGCCTTTCAGATTTCGCTTTAAACTTCGGTGATTATGTTCTTCAGACGGCTTTGGGGTTCAACCAGGCGATGGGAATTGACTTTGATCGAAGGTTAGGCAAGGAAGCAAATGTTACACGTGAATTTGTCAAGGCTATCCCTAAACCCTCTAATAATCGTATGATTTTCAATGACTCCTTTACATCGTGCAAACTTTTTATTGTTCTGAAGGAAAAAGGACTGTTTGACACTAGAACCATCCGTGAAAATAGAACGGGGGAGTGCCTGATAAAATAAAGTAAAACCATCGGCATAAAACCGAGAGGAACATGAAAAACAGCATTTGTTGAAGCTGTAGACAGCAGTACATGTTCAGTGCTTTCATTGGGCAGAGGGAAACGTTTCAGCAGACAAAAAATACTGTTCAACAGCCTCGAGTTATTGGGGAGTGTGGTAAATAGATGAAAGGTCTGGACCTATGTGATAATGCAAATTAAAATTACCGCACTATAATTCTGGGGGAAAGGGCCCTAGTTCATAAACCCATGATTGGAAGGCAATACCATTTAACTCCAATGACTGTGGGATGAGCTGGATAATTATCATTTTTACTCTTAAAATGGATTGATACCATATTATGAAAAATTGAAAAATATAATACTAGCTTTGATTAGCGATTGGATTACAAATTTTAAGGCTGGAATGGGCTATGGAGCACAGCACTAAAATGTCTCATGGCAAATAGGAAATGAACATCAGGAGGTCCTCAAGCATCTTGTTAGAAAAAATTGTCATAATTGAATCTGATGGACCATATGGGATACATATCTCAAACCAAAATAAAACACTGACTCTTTTAGCCATACAAAATTTATTTTATCCGTATGGAGCATGATATGCAATATTGGAAAAGGCTCCACAACAGTTTGGCGCACAAATTAAAAAAGTCCTAGTTTAGTCATATCACATTTAATGAAATGCTATTTCTCCAAATGTGCCTTGAATGGAATTGTAACAGAATACAATATTATACCACGAAAGAAAATAATTCACTTACACAAAAAATGTGCCTACCGTTACAACCACATGATAATGGAATTAATTACTTAAAAAATAAATATATTACTCCCATATATTATCATGACATTTTTAAAAAAGAATAATAAATGTGAAGTAACATAATGCCAAATAAATGAGAACAGGTAATAATTTAAGTGAGGATATCATGCCATTCATCTCCAGAGATAAGCCAACAGATACGGAAGGGAATAATTCAGAGATGCTCAGTTTAGCTCATTGATATGCACTCATTATCCTAGGTTATCAATTACAAGTAATAATCATAGAACAATTAACATGTAAAATATGTACCATCAGACATGATTATAAAATCTTTTTTTTTAAATCCACATATAATGACACTAATGCAAATTAGTTAATGAAATAATTTTATTCTATTTATATCTAATGGAACATATTAACAAAATCTGGATGGTCAATCTGGCCTTACTAACTGGAGTGGTGTAGCACAGGTAAAATCATCAATTCAGAAATACCTTACAAAAATATTTACTGTGAATGTATTTCCTATTGAATAAAACAACACTTCATTAGAACCACATCTCTGTTACTCCGAGGTAGCAGAGAGATGATAGATATTGTTTGACAAATAATAAAATTACAGAAACCAAGAGTAACAAATAACATTGCAGAAAATATAGGAAAAAGTAAAATTGTGAAACAAAATATAAAAAATACTCAAACCCATTTACCAAATGGAAGATTTGACAAATAGAGAGCCATTATAAAAAATAGGCCCTATATATACTATGAAACCCGAAGAATGGCGGCCTCACAAAGGCATGAAATAGAAATAGCTACATTTCATATAAAGATATGGGTAAAATGTTCACCCATTATATTCACTTTAATCCTTGAAATAGCAGCAATTGTGAGGATTAGGAGAAATTGACTGTTGCTAAGAAGTTAGCAAATGCCTACTATTTCGAGTACACCTAATATTATACAAAGGATAAGTGATTGTTGAAAATATATACGTGCATCAATGATTGCAATGATTTTCTCTAACATCAGTAAAAATTTGAAAAGGACCAACTAGAATAAAAATGGACTAAGGTCATAATCATGCAGGAAAATGAATTAAAGTTACTTATTTACATTTCTTAAATGTCGTAATTAAGTAATTGAAAAACATGTAAAAATGGAAAAATGTCCCATTTTAACCTTTGTCAAAGTATGACTTAAGATTGCATAATACATTCTACATCACATTTAAATTATACACCAATAAAGCCAATAAAAACAGAGGCTTAAAGAAAATAAATGAATGTAAACATAATGTTCATCTTCAGGGCTGGCTCCATCACAATCTCCATAGTATGTCAGGCCAAATTCGTCTCTAAAACAAAAAATATAAATTAATGGAATGAAAAGTATTGCAATCGTAAACAAAATGCAAAGTCAACATTAGGTCACTTCTCATAAGGAGATAAAATATAACTTCCATTTACAAAAATGCAATGGCAGTAATTATAAGCAGCAATTATTAAATATCTTCAAAGAAACCCATAATCTACAGGAATAATTTATTTTATAAGTGAAAAATATTGGAAGACTTTCACTATTTTTTGGAAGTTACATATAAATCACTGTATCGATATGTCATGGATTTGTATATAGACACTTCAATTTCCTAATATTATTTCATCCTTAACTCAGATATGTATCCATTAGATTAGATTTGATGGTTTTGAATAGTCACCTTCTCAAACTTATAACATAAAAGAACATACAAGAGCTATAAAAAGTTATCTTTTGAAAAGGAATCTGCATCTCGGAATATGGAGAAGTAGAATGTTTGACTGAAATAAATTGCATTTAAATATGTAAAAATTAAAAAACCCTACTCCCATTAAATCAAACTACTCATAGAACACATGAGAGGAACATCTAAGGATTGATGAGCCAATGTACCTGAAGTTTCGTTTCACCTCTACAAACCAAGCATCTCCAGTAAGTGGCCCACTTTTGGGAAACCATGGAAAATTAAATCACGAACTAATCTTTCAATTATTCTTAACCCTATTGATAGTTAAACATATGGATTTACAATTCATTTGCTTATGAAGGTTCAAATAATGATTTGAATGTTTTAATTAAGACAATGATACAATGAAGAATGCCATGTAAGCAAAAACTTTGTATATTCAGGTAGATTATTTTTCTTCTCTTTTACCCCACAGCAATGAAAATAAAGACTGCGGACTAAAATGCTAAGACAGCCAAGACAAATGCATTCAATTCAATTATTGGCAGTTTTCAGATTGAAATGGGGGGCGAAAGGGATGCCAATGGATAAAAAGCAAATTATTTCAAAAGAAATATTATTGGGAATGATGAAGTTTAAGAAAATGGAACTCACCTTTGTCATCGCTAGCAGTTTTCGCATCACGTTGCTGAGGTACAAGGGCAAGAGAAGAGGGGCTTGCTTCTTAAGCCTAGCTCTTCCTTCTGCGGATCCATAATAAGCAATAATATGAGGTACAACTACGGCCAGACAACATACCCTTGCCTGCAGTGTCTTCCCATCCAATGCGTAATTGATACCCCCACTTAATCCCCCTCCCCTCTTCCTCCTCTCCTCCGCCTCCTCTAGAGCCCCCATCCACTCACGCTCTCGTGCCACATCTCCTTTGCGATAAGGCCTCCCCTCATTATCAAAAACTAACTTCAGAGATAATTGTGAGAGGTCCCAAGCTAACATAAAACGAACAACTGTCTCCCTATCACCAGAACATTCCTTTGCACCCACATGTACAGTCTCACTCTCCAAATCACAAAATGAAATCCAATCACTCCCATTCGACCGAGTCCCATCCAATTCCACAACCGTCTCCTTCATCCTTCCAATGCGATCAGATTCAAAGTCCACCATCACTTTCACCCGATCATCCCCACTTAAAAACTTAATAATACATGCAGTGCATTCATCTTCATCATACAGTCTCTCATATATCTTACGCATTCCATCAACTCCATTCCCATACACTATCCTTGTCCTATGCATCATGCCTTCCACGCACTCCTGCCTTACTCTGGCTGGATCGGATGTAGGTTGACCTAAAGATGCCTCCCCAATAAGACCACACTTGATAGATGTCACATCCTCCGCTGTTGACGTCACGGCCTCTTCCAGACAACGCAACAGTGTGTCACGTCCACACACCTGTGCCTTGAGTTCCTCCAACGATGAGCTCAGCTGTCGCACTAGAGATTTCATCTCTTGCCTCAATGAGTCCACGGAGGACTTGAGAGATGCAATATCACATTCTGGGCTAGCCACGGGTGTCGCATGATCAGTGCTCCCACTCGAAGATGCTTCCAGACGACGCAAAATAACTTTGTCCCTCCTTTGAACCAACGTCACCAAATTCAGAATTTTAGAGCGTTCTACATCATCAGGGAACTGCCGCACCATCTCCTCAGCCGAAGATAATGCATTCTGTTGACTGTCATCCATTATGACAGTGTCAGCCCCTCTTGCAAGCAACTCCTCGACCCAATCAGCTTTACCAAGTCCCACTCCAAGATGCAAAAGTGTTCTTTGCCATGGATAACGAACATCTACATCTTCCAACATGCCCAGTAGGTCTTTATGCTGGAGCAAAGAACCAGTGAACAAACCGACAATGAGCCTCTCTTCGACATATTTCTCTGCACCGCTAGCAGAAATGTTGCTCACCATAATTGCAAAACTATGAAATAACTACTTAATAAATGTTAGATTCAGAATACAGGAAGTTGCCAAAGTATGTTGGCATTAGTATGAAGGAAGATGGCAGTGGGAACCAAGTGAGGTGGAAATGTTCAGCGAGGAGTAACAGACGATCTCAGCGTTGGTATGAAAGGATGAAATTTTGACTGCTAAGAAACAGAATGAATATCAAATTATTACCATAATAGTTATCAATAGTAGTATAGGAACATAACAACTAGCATAAGCTTGACTACAGAAAATATATCTTGCTTAGTATGCAACCCAGAATAAAAAGGAAAATGCTCTAGAGTGGCATTTTTTAAATGCAATCACTCACAACAACCGTTTCTTGGAGGAAATAACAAATCCACTGGAGACCAAAATTGATATACCAACGCTAAAAGATGTTGTGGACAGTTTTCTATGTTCAAACAAGAGGGAGTACCAATCGTTAATTACGGAACCTAGAATAATGAGCAAAGTGACGTTAGAATGAAAACAGAGGATATACACAAAATGTATGATCTGACATGATGCAATTGGAAAATAGGACGATTTAACTAGAAAAAAAAGAAATTAGAACAGCAGAATAAATTCAACAGATGCAGGCGATATATGGTCAAAGTTCAACATATTTAAAAAAAAGATGGTAGCACTTTTGCACTATATTAAATATACAAGTCTCATACCAGATGACGGCTCCACGAGCCGAAAACCGTTGGGTGTTTTAAAATATGGTGATAAAGTGCAAGTGGATGCAGGTGCTACATAGTGGAAGTCCAAAATCTTTAAATTTCAGCACATTTCCACAATATTTAATACACAACACTTGTACCAAACTATGGCTCTGTGAGCTGAAACACGTCGTAGTCGCAATTTTGTGGAAAGGTGCCACCATATTTTTTTCAATGGAGTAAAGCCGTGTCCCAACTCGTTAGCCATTAGGCATCATGTATTTAGCCAGCTAGATTCTGGGCAGCCAACCACAAGGGAGCATGAATTGGGACATCCTTACGCAGGTGCTGCCATCTACTGGGCACTAGGCCAATGCAAAACAAGAGATATTCGGAATTATTTGAACAAATGATGAACAAAACCCACCCTAAATTGTTAAAATGTGATGTGTCAAGTGATTTTGAGTATTAGATGTCGGAGAAGAGTATTTAATCATAATTTTAGTATCTTAGACAACCTTTATGTAATAGTACAGTAGGGGTATACTTTCAAATTCGTATTTTTAGTTCCGTATGGTTTTGTTAAAGAGGTTTTAGCTAAGTTTGTGGCAAAATGTTTGCGTATATTCCTTTTAATTGGTTTGTAATATTTCAATCATCTCTCAACAAAGTACTTTTTCGAATTTCTTATATTTTAGCAATTTAATTTCTAGTTTTGTATTATTAAGAACAGGTCTATTTAGTCTATTCAAATGGTTACCGCCTGACTTGGAAATTATTTTCAAAATCTATTAAAAGTATGGTTTACGTACATAAATCAGGATTCGGTATCATCTTGTAAACACTATTGATTTTAATTTTTATCACTTATTCCGATTCCAATTTCAGGACTTTGTCCAATAGCATATAATAATAATTGTTTATTCTCACGGGTGTTAACCTAATGTACAAAAAAGTGTTACATAAATAAGAATTTAGACATAGTGTTACTTAATTAAGTATATATTAGAAGCATTTAAACATCAATAACCATTATTTAAAAAAGTAAAAGTTAGCAAAAGATAACATATGATGGGTATAAAAAGTTATAAAATAAAATATACATATATAAGAAGCATATAAACATTAATTAGCATTAAAATGAATGCCGACTTTCCTTTAACTAATTTCCCCGTAATTCTTACACTTCTATTAACGCAATATCATCATAAACAAAATAATAATTAATAATTATTCGAACAAGTCTCAAAACATCAACACTACTTGCAAACAAGTACTATCCCTTGTTGACAGCCATGATGCCCTTTCTCTGATTTCTTCCTGAAGACGCTTTGCACGCTTTGAATCATGGGAAAAGTGGGGCGAAGGATGCACTCCTCGATGCCTAAATCTGGCGGCCGCGTTAGCCGCCTAAATTCCCTCCCTTATGCTGGCTAACGAGTTGGGACAAGATGGCGTCATGGCTGAATCCTGGAATTGGCATAGCCAAATGGCCAATTGGGACACGGCTTAAATGTTCTTGAGTAACAACTTGATGGCGACACCGGCAGCGGTGGAAATATACCTCGAACACTATCAATCTTTGCTAGGTTTCTTTCTGGAGGGCAACTCAAGTGTAATATTTATTTCATCAAATGAAACGCAGTCTTATTCCACTGGGTGCTATCCATGGAATGTATGTTTATGCCAGGTCTTCCTCCTCACCACCTTCTCTCCTCTTAGAAATGCAAATTACCTTAGCTATCAATTGTCTTCCCTGTAAACACCATTACATTGGCGGCAACTCCATGGGGCCTGAGGGGGCCCAATCCCCCTCAATAATTCATTATGGGTGTGAGAAAAAATGTGTCAGGCTTGTCGATTTTTCCCTGAGTGTCCAGATGTCAAGATTCGAGATATGAGGGCTCTAATGTTGATCATATGACTCTTTTAAAATGCTTAAAAACATAACACTCACTACTTATAAAATTTCATGGAGTTTGGGAACTCGGTTTGGGTACCCCCAATATTTTTTGTAAGTCGGCACCCCAGCACCAATACTTATATTATGTTACTTTACTTAACCATGGGACTACCAAACTGTGTAACCTTGAAATATGTTGAAATGGACAATAGCAGCTTTTAAAAGATTCCGTCTGTCATGCTCAATTGGTGATCCCATTACCTCCATCTATTCACCACTTCATCTTTACGCTGAGGTGAAGACGTGTAGTGGAGAGAAGCATTTTTAAAATGGCGATGAGTTCCATGGCAAGGTAAAAATCCATTAAAAATCATGGGCGGCAACATCCTATGAAGAATGCATAGTAAATCGTGTCTACAGGTACTACCAGATCCTCAACCACCGAGGCAAATCAGTCCAAAGGACACAACATGTGTGCCCAATGTTTAGCAATGGAACAATTTCTAATCAATCACTTTGCCTTGTGTACATAGGTTGAGAAAAAAAACAGCCCATGAACATTACTAAATTTTATAAGCTGAGAAATTCTGAACTCTGTCTTAAAAAATTGTTATTTTTCATAGAATTTTCCAAGGTTTAAAGATGAAGAATGGCTTCAAAACTCTTTCCACGCAAGGGATTCACTAAATATTCAAAGGCCCCAGCCAGACACCTTGAAAGTAGACACCTTGATAGGAATACTGTAGGGTTTTGTCCACATACGCCTGGGTTTGAGAGAAAAAACCATTTAATAATTTAAAAATACACTCACATGGAATTTAATTAAAAACTTTTGCCTATTGTTTCATGATTGATTTGGCCTAGTGGTAACATAACTGCATTTTTGTTTTCGAAAGACCAGGGTTCAAGACCCGGAATAAATTTCTTCCAGTCTTCCATTTTCTACATTCTATTAAATTTCTTCCATATTCTTCAGATTTCTTGTTTTCGGATGTTTTACATTTATTTAACTAAATCAACATTTATGTCACTGACTTACCCTTGCTTTGAAATTTTCTTCCTATTGCCAAGATTCATCCAAGCAGGAGGGATGAAACTGTGGTGCTGTCATCGAAGTGAAGGAAACTCATTTCCAAAGCAAATGATTTTAAACATACTGTATTCCCAGAGTTTCCAAGGTTCCATACGGGAGAAAAATATAAAATCAGGGGGAAAAAAACTCTACAAGCTTGGAGTGATTGGCAGAGGGGTATACTATCACTTTGTGGAAGCCAGGAACAAGAGTGAACTGGGTGATGACCTGGACTTTACAAGAATAGGCTATTTCAGCGTAATTTCAGCACACATCTCCAGGATTTGAATTCACTGCCAGTGCTACATGGGTTGCAAATTTCAAGAGGAGATACCTAATCGTGTAATTATAAATAACAATATACGTGTCACTGAACAAGCAAGTGCCAGCTGAAGAAATATTTCAATAAGCAACGACCTTCCAGGAGCCAACAAAAAGCCGTGTCTCCAACTGTTATTGGGATTTCATAATTAAAATTGATCAGACCGGGTGTCCGTAGAGGGGGATAAAAAAGGAACGCTCTCCAGAAAGGAGAAAATTGTTCGGGAGGCTCTTGGGAGAGTGACCAAAGTAAATCAATCACATACAGCGCAGTATGCCATTTCGGCCTCAGGAAAACTGCTTCCTTAAGTTTTTATTATCTATGCCTGGAGGTGATTTTAGTCCATTAGTGTGTGAAGAAACTGGAGAGTGAATTTTAAAATGTTTCTATAGTGTATTCTAAATCTGGGTAACTTATGAGAAGGTTTTAATTCAAGTTTTATAAAATATGTTCTCAAGCCATACATTTGCAACAATACATTTTTATTGCATATTGATTCCTAGGGGACAAACAAAAAGTTTTATTTATGATGAACTATTAATCGATGAGGAATGAGAACCGATAAGCAGCAAAAAAGTTATAACACCAAAGTGCACATCCATATGCTACCATGCGATGCATATTTTTACACGCAAGTAAGGCTGTTTATTTCACGAATCCAGAACTCCATCTTCCTCCTTCAAGAGAAAAGAGAGATTTCCTCATGTGAGGATAGAATACAAATCCATACAACCGCGCATTATGCATTGTCCTCACTAGCACACAATTATACGCACGGTATGCCTCACAGTTAGTAGAGAATAGAATTATTTTTAGAACCTGGAGGGAAATAGGTTTCCCTAAAGACTTAAGGAAACACAAATGCTATTGCTCAGGTAGCAGTTTTATATAATGACCATCTTGCTTTTCAATTTTGTGCTTTTCGTTTTTTATGACAATTCTCATTCAAATTCCTTGAATGATATAAAGGGGCCAAATAATGAATGAAGATTGGAAAATTGTAGACGGCAGAGCTTTTTTCAGTATTATTCAATTTTATACTTTTGTGCATTATATTATGGAGGTATTTACTCCAATTAATGGTCTTTTTAATGCCACAACAATTTCTCACGGGCATAAGGTCTGATTAAAGGATGAGAAAACCAAATAATATTGCTGCAGGAAAAAGCAAAGAGTGGAGGAAAGTGGTAGTCTGAAGAGGCCATGGAAAAGAAAAGGAAAGAGACTAGCTGATGAGCAAAACTAAAAACAGGACCAACAAATGGACATAGACGTCAACCAGTGCGGGCTATGAACCATTTTGAGTTGGCCAAGTAGCATAGTATGGGTAACTGAAAGTTCACATGTATCGACAATTCATTCCCTAGCGTTTACAGCTTGTTTGAAAGCTCTAGGCACATAAATACATGTGAGGAAAGAATGACTCTCAAAAAGAGAGAAGAGTAAGTTTGAGGGAGGAAAGCATACTTCGCCCATTGGTTGGAATAGGGCATAATGGTTTGCAGTGTAGCCAAAAATGGCTTTTTGGTAACTAAAAATTCCAACTAAGCATAACGACAGAACTCCAACCTCCTGTCCTAGCTATAACATGCTACAAGAACTTCAATCTATTCATCTAGCTCTTCAACTATTCAACCATTGAGAACAACATTTCTTTTGTCCTTTCCAAAATCCTATTACACAGAATATCTTAGCCTTTTAACTTGGAACTCAATATCTCCGGTCTATCGAATCCACTTGAATAGGACCTTGGCAACAAAATACATGGGGCAAAAGTTATTAAGCAACATAAATAAAGTTAAAAAGGCATTTCCTATCAATTGCCAAGTTAAATAGACTACTGGACAGAAACAAATGTTAGAAGAGCAATAGCAACGTTTAGCACTCGGAGTGATCAAACTTGATCATATAGGTAGAGCATGGGTAAAAATCTTCCCTCAGGAGGAACCGGAGAAACTTTTCTCAGACGGGTTGTATGTTTAAGATATTTGCTTTGGAAATGAGTTCACTATACTTTAATGCCAGCTACACAATGTTATCACTCCCGCTAGAATAAATCTTGGTAACAGAGTCAGCAATTCGAGGCAAGGGTTAACAAGTGGCATGAATGTTAATTTATTTAAAAAAATGTAAAACATCTGATTATGAGACATTACAAAAAATGGAGAAAGTGGCAGACTAGAAAAACATTACTGCCGCAGAGTCTCAAACTCTGGTCTTTCAAAGCAAAAAAGCGATCACTACCACTTGGCTAAATCGACCTTGAAATCAAAATTTTTTATTCAAATTCAACGTAACCACATTTTTCATTTTTTAAATGCTTTTTTCTCTCAAACCCAGGCATATATGGTCAAAACCCTTAAACTAACCCTTCAACAGTATTCCTATCTAATAGTCTACTTTCAAATAAAAAAGGTTTCCTCTTCTTTCTTGACTTCACTTACGAAGAGTATCTTTGTCAGCTACTCAACTGCCTGTCGCAAGCCCCATTATCATTGTGAAAAAATGGCAACTTTGAAATAGACTTCAGACCACTCTATGGTAAAGAAAAGCTATAATATACCTAATTGTGACATATAAAAACTGTACGATGCATTTTTTTCCATTATTAATTCAATGAACTTGGCAAAGAGAGAGAACAGAAGCCATTCTCAAACCAAAACATTCATCAGGCAACATCAATACACTCTAGCATTTACATTGCCAATAATTAAAGCAAACACGAAGCTAAGACTTAATTTTCAAATAAAAACCAAAACAAAACAATGACTGCAATTAACCAGGGCCATACTCTGCAACACAAACACCATATTCATAATAAATTGATTATGATACTCACTTGGAGATGGTGGAGGTTCAGTCCGGGGAAGCTAAGTCAAAGCAGACTGGGATGGCTAGATAACCACAGCCCAACCAACACTATAGAATCCTGAAAAGGAAAGAAACACACCATGTATTAATACAACCGAGTATCACAAAACAAACGCATTGGCAGTATCTTTCCTCTTTGTACAAAACAGAATACACAGCTACAACTGTGTAATATGTTGTCATCCTATGATGAGAAAAGTTGGAAATTTAAGATGAAATCTAGACAACAATGTCATCAGGGCAGACAAATAGTCATTGCAGATATAATTCACAGCAAAACCATTTGGATTATTAAGTAATGAATTTCATCTCACAAGGGGAGACCACGAAACTTGCTCCGCCTTTTTCAATGCCGTATTTTTCATGGCCTTCGGAATGGTGAACACATCCCTGAACTAGTAGTGGTTCCATTGAATGGGCCTTAGTTTGGCTGTAATTAATTAATTTTCATGCGGTACTTTTCGCAAGCCGCGTATAGTTCCATGATATCGCATCACTTGCCAGGCGGATCGGGTGGGGTAGTAATTAGCGTTTATGGCTATCACCCGGGGGACCAGGGTTCGAGGCTAGGTGAAGGCTGTATATTTTGTTGTCTTCATTGTGATCAAAAGGCGTCATCTTTTTCTCTAGTTTTAATTGCTACAAGCATAGAGAGGAGACTATTTTTTTAATCATCATAATGGCGTTTAGGTAATTGAGCAGTGTCATTTCAAACACGGAGATACGACGACTACACTAGCAAGGGTTGGTGTGTGCCAAAATGTTTATTTTTCTTTGCTTATACTAATCAACTTCAACATTAAAAACAAAAACCACTCTAACGAGAGCACATGCCATTAAAAGTTTGCGGCGATCAACAACATGCATGCAGACATAATTAATAAGAACACAAAACGATTATAAAATGCCACATTTCTCGAACACTTGTAATTCACTTTACTCCAAAGGGAGTTTACTTACACAGTACCTATGTGCTAAAAGGACCATTCCAAAATATAATTTCCATTAACAAATAGGTTGAAATAAAATTTGATGACCATGGACCGGGCGTGGTGGCGTATAAAATACGTCAATCTTCGAAAACCAAGGATTTCAACATCGTACGTACATTCTGGGCTAGAATGGTGTCGTGTATTCCTACAATGTACTTTGACTGTCCATTGTCTGTTGAATTGCATATTCAACCACAGTTAGTACAACAGATGATAAAATACATGCAATGAATCTTCCTAGTGAACAATGGAATTAATTTTTTATAACAAAGACACAAATAAAGAGGAACAATATAATTATGTCGAAAGCTTAACAAATGTTAAAACATTCACCTTCATATTTATATAAATAATTAATATTTCATGAAACATGATGAATTCGAAGGATTAAAATTATGTTATGCGAGTAGCGACAGCTAAGTTCTCCATGTTTAATAATCACATTTTATTTCAAAGTTTTAAGCTGATTACAAATTTCAAAATATTACTTTTTTACCTACCATTTGAAGAAGAACCACAGGAAAAATAAATAGAGGATAGAATCACAATTTACAGAAAATTAATCGAAGTGGAAGGGTTTAATTGGGACTCTCAGCCCAAAGTTAAGCATTCAAATCATTAAATATCGTTTAGTTATTGTAAATTTTTTAAAAATATATAAGCAAACGAGACGAAAAAGAACATATCTTAACTTTAAACATTCAGAATGTTTTTTTTCCAAATAACCCTATTTAGAGAATTGATGTAGGTGAATTCACTTACTTTCAACGTTAATAGTAATTATTTGAGCATTAGCATGAGTTACTATACTTCAAAAGTTTTTATACATGATCTTAAAATTGCTAGGTGGATGCCAATAGCAAGATGGACGCCGCACGCTAATATCATTCAAGGAAATCCTTCAAGCAAATAAGGTAGTCTCCTTCATCAAAGAAAACGAAAGGCATTGATTGCGATTCATTACCCACCATTAGTGTTTTCGTAATATACAAATTATTTGGTTTTTGAAATACCGGTTTAGACGAATGGCAAGGGTCAAATTTTATCCTCATTTGAAAAAGGCCAGATATGCACCCATGCGATTCCGCTCCACGTGACGTCACAGGGACCTAGTTTCTACACGAGAGGATAGGAGTTATACATCGTCTGAGGTTACCAATGCATGCATGAGGCACAGAGCTCAGGGAAACATGTCTTAATAATCACCTATTAAAACTGGCTAAGGTCGGAAAGTTTTCTTCGTTTGATGAGGTATTAATAAACCTTTTTAAAGTCAAGCGCTACCAGCCAGCAAGGTACTCAGCTACCCTCTAGCATCCTGCATCCTATCAGCGCTCAAGAGCCTCGATCAAGGTCACTGCACAAGGTGGGAGGGGGAACCAGAAATGCGTCGCACGGACTTTTTCCCATCATTCCTACTTACGCGTCGCATTTTCGCGCGCTTGAGATTTTTCACTTTTCATTTAATTGAGAAAAATAAATATCGTCATTTAAAAATCTAAAAGCATGAAATATGTACTCCAGGAGTAATAATATTTCGATTTAGGCAATAAAAAAACAATAGGAAACCACCCTATTGGAACACACCTGAAATTTCATTCAAATACCAGGAATTTACCTAATACAGGGTGAATGATGGTCATTCACAAGATTATTCGAATGACTTTTCGAATTAAAATTCACCTTGAGAAACCACCTTAATGTAATACAATAGAATGAATAACAATAACAGACTTAATCTTTAAAACCTTCGATCATAGGTCTGAGAATGTAGTGCACAATTTTTTCCCAAGTGACACTATTCAATATTAGGAAAATTATATAAAAAATCATTTAAAATAACTGCACAATAATAATATTATTAACGGCCAACTATGTTTACTGAACCACTTTCAAATACTAACTAATTACTACTACTAGCTATGCTGGAAGGACACAAAAAAATCAACATGACACTTGTGCTAGGGCTTCAACTGGGCCATCATACTTCTGAATGACCGACATATAGATGGGAGAAATTCTCCACACAGCTTATCAACTGACTGTCACAAGCACCATGGTTCTTAAAAATACACTCACAACAAGACATTAGACTTCCAACCTCCCACTGTGATAAGATAAAGCCACGCTACGATTGTGGTATTTTAATAATCTAGATTTTGGATGCATTTTTCCCATTGTAAATGCAATGAACTAAGACATGAGAGAGAGAGAGAATAGAAGCCATCCACAAACCAAAACATTAATTAGTCAACATTATCATTACCTAACATTTATTTCACCAAACAGAATGGACACCACACATGAAAGACTAACTGCTTAAATAAAAACCAGGGCCAATAATGAGTGCAAATTAAAAGTTCCACACACTGTAGCACAAAATCCATAATCATAAGGAATTGATAGTGATACCCACTTGGAGATTATGGCGATTCTGTTCAGGAAAGCTAACTTCAGGCAGGAAGGTATGGCTAGATAACTGCAGCTCAATCGGCACGACAGAATCCTGAAAATGAAAAAAGGTCGCCGTGTATTAATAAAATGGAGTATCAAAAAACACACACAAAGGCAATATCTTTCTTCATCACATGATAATGCTAATCATAGCTATGTCTAAGGCCGCTTCACACGGTGGATGATCATGCCATAATTCACGACATCATCCGAGAAAAGTGGAATAAATAATTAGTTCTGATATACACTAAATGATCGTCATTGTGACAATTCATTCACGAATTATTCCGTTTTAGACGTCAAATGATTTCATTCACATGATCATCTTCGCCATGTATAGTGGACTTACATGCTATGGTAAGACGAATTGGAAAGTTAATATAAAATCTAGACTATAATGTCATCAGGGCACATAAATAGTCATTGCAGTGCTAATTCAATGCCATAAGGATTGGATTATAACGTCACAAACTAGACGTACCTATGTTACAGGTCTAAGAATGAATATGGGTTATCTACGCCGTGGGCAAGAGATAATAGCTTATTCCTAATCCACCAAGTAATTTACAATCAATGACAGCCCTATACCAGCGAATCAATTCAAAGCATTTCCTTATTATCAAGTACCGTAATTCCTTTCTAAAATACCATAAAGGTGTATTAAATTGACAGATTAGCCTAGAATAAGGTATTCGTACAGTGCGATGTTACATTTACTACTAGCTCTCACTAATAACTAACCTTTCCAGATACGTACGTAACATTGGAGAAATTAAAAGGTACTATACATCAGACAAGTCCGTATCACAATACATACAACATAGCCTGAGAATCGATTCATGTCTATTGAAGGTTAATAACACTCGCCATGAAGACATGATAATAATGAGCCTGAAGATTGTCATGCCTCTAACAAACCATCCTATCAATGACCTGAATACGTATCTTCACTAATCATGGAAACACATGATTTCAGGCACACGCAAATAAAATGAAAATAACACTCTCGTTACTCATGTCCACTACTTCCTTCAGAAGTACTTACGTCATCTTCATAGGCGGATCCAGGGGGGGGGCACGGGGGCACGTGCCCCCCCCAGACCCTTAAAAATATGATAGATTTTTAATACGGTCCCATTATAATTTCGCTCGTTTTGTATAACAAGGTATCCTTGTGCCCCCCCCTGAACAAAATCCTGGATACAGCCTTGCTTGTGCCCCTCCCAGAAATAAATCCTGGATCCGCCCCTGGTCATCTTCACGTACCCAAATCTTCGTACAATCACCTTAGTTTGGAACATGGCTCAGAGTATTCAGAATGGCCCTTATATCCACTCAAGCGTAATTTCTAATTGTTCTACGCATAAACAAGCAATCTCAAATTTGTAATTAATCACTATTGAAAAAACTCATAAGCACTACACCTTAACAATCATATATATTTTGAGCTCGATCATTAATACGAACAACTGAATACCACATGAATCATGACCATTGAAATACCAAATGAAATGATATGGCTTCTGAAATTAACCTCACTCTAACACAACCGTAACATAAAAATGGTTACATGAACTTACTCAGGCGGGATTCAGACTCCTACAAGCACTGATATCGGGACATTAAATAATGTTGATGGCAGCGATACGAAGGCGATGAATCCTCAGAAGACAACGACTCTGTATATGTTGACCCTTCGAAAGCTGAGCAGGAAATGATAAATTTTTGGCGCGCGGGACGCTATTCAGAACGAGTATCCAAAATATTCCAGGAGATGGCGGGTGAATTGGAATTCCCCTCCCTCCCCTCCATAGAGGAATAGAAGTTCCAAACCTAAACCCCCTTCTCTAAAATCCTCTCCCCTCCACTGTCCCCCTCACAATACCTCAGTGCCTCAGTCCTCGTGGGTATGACTCAGGGTCACGAGCAACCCCCAAACCCGCTCCCTCCCACTCCCTTCCCCTCACCAACTTAACAGGGCGTGGGAACGGCATCTATCCTTTTCTTAGTTGTTTCGTTCTCCGAAAAGATTCTGTCTTACTTCCTTATTTGGGAAGTCTTGTACATAAAACTTTCGACGATCATTCAATATTATAGTATATTTGCAAATAAGGGCGGTTTTGACATTGCGGACCTCGGTTCAACTCCGAAAACATATCAGCCCACGCGAAAAATGGGTTTTGTTAAAAGAATATTAGGAAAGTGCGACGACAAATTGAGAGAAAGTAGCTACTTTTCCCTCGTTAGACCACATTTGGAATACGCTGCCAGTGTTTTTTTGCACATGGATTCACCGCGCCGAAGGCGCGAACTCTGCAGCTGTCCCGGTGAGCGATTGCTCACCCTAACCAGCCAGTTGACATAGTAATAATCGTAATGGCTTGTGTGTATCGTTGTCTGTGTAGTGTTTTGTTCGCGAGAAAAAAGAAACTTAAATCTAACCTTATATTTAGAAATAATCTACAAACTAAACAGTAGACATGGCATAATTTTTAAATTTTTTGAAAATACAATAGAATGACTTTGAGAATTGGTGACATTGTTATTGCCACAACATGAATATTATAAAATAGAGAAATACTAAAGCATAGTCTATGGAATATAGTATATATTTTTTTTCTTTTTTTTTCCCCTTGTAGTGGATTTTTTTTAATAATAAAATATTTATATATATATATATTTTTTCAATTTTTTCAGTCTTTTTTTGCGTTTTTTTAATGTTCTTTTTTATAATTATTTTGTTATTATTTTTTTTAAATATTTTTTTCTTGTATATATATTTTTTTTTCTAACCACTGCTTGGATATTTTTTTTACAGTTTTTCAGACATATGCATACTAAATATAAGAGTTTTTTTACAGAGAGCCAGTTGGGCTAATTGGCAACAAACAAAAGATCTTGTGAAGTAGTGAAATTATTCTTAATAGTTACGCACCGGGTGAATAAAATTGTGACTGAACTTAAACTAGAAGAAGTAGGAAAGACTCATAGGAGAGAGTTTTGATGAGGCAGTGTATACTTTGTATGGATACTGGGATCGTAGTCCCATATGTCTGTAAGTAGTGTATTATTCGTGCTCTTCAGCCTGGACTTGAATTTAATGACTAGGGAGGAAATAAAATCATTCATTTTGGGAATGTTATGGGCGGAGAGATCGTCGGACATACGGATAAGTTTGCTGATTTTTAAAAGGTGGCGGATAGACTTGTTTTGAAAAGATTCAAGTTTGTTACGGATCCCTCTGTTCTTAGCGTAGATCTCACACGCGTAAAGTACAACTGGTCGAATAATTGATTTGTAAAGTCGTGCTCTTGACTGGTGGGATAGAGGGGTGGAAGGGGTACACAGACAAGAGATTGCCTGCCGGACTCCGATGGCTTTAGCGGTGACGGATTTGAGGTGTGGGGTGAAGGTTAACTTACCGTCTAGCAGAACGCCTAGAAATTTGTGCGTGGAAGCTCTTGGAATCGGTTTCTTGTTAATGTGTGGGGCTGTTTGTGGAGAGTTTTTCTGTCGTCGTGAGAAGTGTAGGTGTGAGCTTTTTGTTGCGTTTATTTCAAATTTCCAAGATGTTGTCCATGAGTGAAGAAGATTTAAATGCCTGTTGAGTTTCCGAATGTTTGCGTCTCCTGTACGGGACGTGGCTGCGATTGCAGTCTCGTCAGCATACATGTGTAGAGTTGTGATGTTTGTGCTTGGCATGTCATTGACGTATAGTGTAAATAGCAGCGGACTCAGAAATGAGCCCTGTGGAACACCTGCTTCCATAGGCCGAAGGGAAGAGATTACCATACTTTCGGCGACACAGAATTTCCTGTTTTGTAGGTAGTTGGCAAGGAGGAGAATGTCGGAGGGAGGGAATTGGAGTTGGTTTAGTTTGTAAAGCCGGTTTCACACGGTCAAATTTTGCTTCAAATTCTGAGCAAGATTCATTGATCAAGGTTTCTCGAATGGACATGACGTCATTGAAACGTCATGATAGCGGCCATGCTGTCTTGAAACCTCTTTGAAGGCTTCTTCGCAATCAAATTTCTCTTGTCTTGAACGGTTCTAAAAATTCTCGAATATTGAATCAGTTTGAAGTCTCTCAGCCAATAGCGAGCGACCATTGGCCCTCCCAGAATGCCACTTGCTTCTCCTGCTCATCGTCCCGCATTACAACGATCAACATGGCCTCCTGGAGTAGGCAAGCAGTGGAGCTTCTAATTACTGCATACGAAGAAAATAGGTGCCTCTATGAGGTATCATCCCCTGACTACCACAACAAGGAGAAGAGGAATACTGCCCTGAAGGAGATGGCTGCTTTTATAGCAGATGTAAGTAAATTATTTCAGTATTATATCTTTCAATGCATTGAAGTTGACGATTAAATTGTTATAGAATAATATTCGCTTTTCGTTAGCATTATCAGGTGTGGGCGACCATCGCCAATCGTCCCTCTCCATGACTGTTAGTATGTAGTAACTCTTTAAGTCTCTTTACATTAAAATGTTTACATTTAATTGTGAAGCAATTTCTTCTTCGATATCGCCTCTTGAGTTTTGTTCAAATTATGAATGCTGCCTGTTTTTACTCTCAGGTGCGACCCGGGGCATCCCAGGAAGATATTAGGGCCAAAATTAATGGTCTCCGGACCCAATTTATGGCTGAAAGAAATAAGATGAGGAAGGGGAAGAAAAGTGGAGCTGGCCTGGATGACATCCCCAAGCCCACATTGTGGTGCTATAATGCATTGCAATTCTTGGAGAGGCACAGTATGCCCAGGCAGAGTGTCTCAAACCTAGTTGAAGTGGGTAATGACAATGGGTCTACAAGCAGCTGTGAGGTGAGTAGTCATTGAACTAAGTGTCCCATTCATGACTTTCAGTGAAATTAGATTTTATATACGTTCATACAGTGGATATTAAAAAAATATGTTGTCTTCCCATGATTAGCTTCCATTTCTCTATTTACATTGATCCTCATTCATTTCTATTCATATCTCAGCTTCCCATATTCCCTCTCTATCTGAAACCCAAGGGCTGAAACCCTTTATCTGAAATGACGAGCACGAAAAAAGTTTTCTGTAACAAGCAACGACAGGTTACTATATTTTCTTTACCAGCCTATGACCTGTGCTTTGCATTGCCATATTCTAATTCAGTAAGGAGGGACTAAGATGTGACTTCCCCTTTGTTAATTAATTCCATCTGTAATTTGTGTGCAGACATACATTTATGTTAGCAGTGCTACTTTCATGTAAACCTCTCCTGTGCTTTCATTGCATTTATGTTGGTTTCAGTAATTTCCACTTCCCACTGTGTTTACTATTGGAATATTATAACAAGCTTTTTCGAGGTCCAACAGTACTGTGTATGTTGAAAAGTTTACTTAACTTATCTGCAATTTAAACTGTGGAAGTACTGTCTTCTGTTGATCTTCCTGCTCTAAATCTAGACTACACAATCTTTTGGGTAAAAGGGCATTTCCGGCTTAAAACTGGATGGGAATAGCTTCCTGAATTCTAATTCATGAGGGAAGGGGTTAGAACCAATGAAGGAAGGGAGAAAAGTGGAAATTATTAAAAAAAAATATATATATATATGTTTGAAAAATTAATTTTGAACAATTGTGGAGGGAGGTGGTACATAATGTCATACAATAAATTCACAATGAAACATTTTCCATGTTGGTAGGGGGGCAGGGCATTTATTTTCCTGAGGTTCAGTGAATTCAAGTATGATCTCTCCCCCTGGATGCATTCTTGTTTGGTAGTCAGAGTTCAGCTTCCCCCAATGGACCATATCTCAGTCCTGGACCAATTTCATTCTATCCTCATGACTGTGTCTGACATTGTTAAACATTTATTGTGCATCAGTCACTATTGATATCTGTCTTATATCTGTGTACTTGATATTATGCCAAAAATTTTCAGTTAAGTGCCCCAAAACCTACCAGATCACCAAGTTTAATCCTTGAACCTTGTATCTTTGTCATGCACTTATTGTCCCAATGTCATCACTTATTCTCTGCAGTTTGTTGGTATCCCTCAGATTAGTCTGGCAACTTATACTACTGAATTCCTGATTGAGGCTAGTTGTTAGTGTCAGCAGATGGTCATTATATTTATATTTATCTATCAACATTACATGTGGTTGATATAATTGATCATTACCATGTTGAAGGGCTGTAATGCCTTTAAATGATTTTTCCTACTCTTTATTGTGGTGTTCAGTTGCATCCATTTATTTTTCTCTGGTTCAGTGAATTCAAGTATGATCTCTTTTCATTTGCTTTAGAGCCCAGTTATATCACCCTTTGACAACGGTAGCTGTGTGGTAGCGGAAATGAGTTCATCATCAGAGGGGCAAGCAACAGATTTTGTGGCCTTGGACAAGGTGGATACACCCACTACTGGGTCAGCCCGTATGGCAAAGAAGAGGGGCCAAGAACCAGATATTAGACAGTTCCTGGAGCGAGCCTCTAGTGCCCTTGAAGATACAAAAAGAAGACACACCTCTAATGAGCACTTTGGCCTCTTCGTTGGCATGGAGCTAGACAAATTAGATAATGCTATTGTGAGAAAAAAGGCAATTTGCGATATTAATAATGTTTTAATGAACGCCTTTTTAGAGGACCAAAATTAAAGTACTGGACTTTGAAAATTCTGTAAATAAATGCTAGATATTTTCATAGAAGAAATGTTTTCGTTTATTATTGGTACATGCATAATCATACTATTTCTCTTCCTAATCATTTCCTAAATGCAGTCTTCATAAGCTTATCCCCCTGCCAAACACCCGAAGTTGGCTTGCAGGATATTACATATGTAGATGTAAGCCTCTTGTTTGCAAGTATGCTGGCAGGTAAGGTGTTAATGATTTGAGTTGAAGGGAAGGTTCAAGTATAGCCATAAAAAGTGATTTAGACCATATACGCTTGTTTCTGTTGTTGAATTACTTAGATACATTTATTTCCTTATGAAAAGGAACCTATTGTGATGCTGACAAGACAAATTTGGTTTAAAAAGTATTGAATCTAACACCCTCAGGTTGCCATGTTTGAGATATTCAATAGTTACCTTCATGTATTCCTTGTTTCAGAATGAATTATTCGTTGGCCACTTTTCCAGTCCAACCCTGGATTACTTATTTCCCTCTCCATTCTGCATGATTCACTTCTGCTTACTTCTCCTTATCAGGAATTGAGTTCTTCTCTTCATTTATTTTTAAGTAGTTATTTATTTCATTCACGTGACATCTGTGATGGAAATTATTTCGCTAATTATTCAAGATATTATGTATAAGTTCTACCAAGTCTGCCCTGATATAACTTGATTTAACTACTTAATTCCATTTCCTACTTAAGGTATGCTAATGGGTCTGCATTGCGTGAAACCTTCTGCCTTAATGTTTCTAATTAATATACTGCTTCAAATAATCAGTCTTTCACGTTATTACCTTAATTTTTCAACAATTCTGCATGTATATCATCCACATTGGTTGTTATTTAACCTGTTGGGGAAGGTAGTATTGATGTTCTTCTTGATCGTTTAGGGTACATAGTTCAGGAAGGGATTTGACAAATATTACAGAATCCAAGATCAGTAAACATGAGGGAGTCAATAATTTAAATTTCATGAGGGCAATTTTTAGAATCGAATTCTAAGTTAAACTTCGATTTGTAAAATTAAAATATAACGTTCAATATTTAAATGATTGGCATGTTAGGAAAGGGTTGCCATTAGTGTAAGGTCAATAAAGAAATGCCTTAAACTATATTTTGTCTTTCATATTTATCCATGTTAACTCGAGGGTAGGCCCACCCATTTTATAATTCTGGCAATTATTCTTCCCTTTTCTGGAGTTACAGAGAGAGTTTCTGGAGAAGTATTTTTTCAACATGAAATACCAAATATAGTCATAGAATGTAGGTATGTATGCATAATAAACAGTTAACAAAATGCTGGGGGATGCAGTTCCATGCATTTTTTTAATAAGTAAATCCTAGAATGTAGATGCTTACAAAATTTTAATGTGACAACCAGTCCAGGATTTCTGCTAAGATTATACCAAGAAATTTTATTTCTTTGCTAACTGACCAGTGTATAATTAATTTTGATTGTTGGATATTCAATCCTATGGGTGGTTTGCTATGGATGAATAATAAGTTAAGGAGTTGTAGTGAAATTCATTCAGTAAAATATTGTTTTGGGGTCCCCTGTTTACCATTTTCGTTGTAGCCTGGTCTGCAGCAGAATCAATTAACTTTAGAGAGGAGGTACTGAGTTGTGATTTGTATCATCAGCATAGGTAACTAAATTGCCTATACTAATCTTACTAGGCAAGTCATTGGCTTAGAATAGGAATAACAAAGGGTCTAGAATAGGTCTTTTATTGGACACCCTTGGTGATGTTTAGTGGCTGGGACTTAAAGGTGCAAACATTACCATCCGTAAGGTGGTACTTTAATTTTACATACTCCTTCCTATTAGAAATGAATGACATAATCCATTCTGACACCACCCCACTTAAACCCATTTCCCTCAGTTTTTCGTAAGTGTCCCTAGGTTAACTGGTGACTCATATCCCTTTGACAGGTCATGAAATAGATCAATGATGGTTTCCTTATTGTTTATGGAATTATAAATGGACTGAAGTAAATGAAATGAAGCTGTTGATATATATCTACCCTTTTGGAAGCCATGTTGTGAGGGGTAGAGAATATTACCTATATTTAATCAAGTAAGGAAATATGCGGGGATATTTTGGGGGGAAATCTGGAGTATAAAAACTGGGCATTGTGATCAGATAGGCCAATTTCTATTGTTTTTCAATGGTTAAATGACAGGGAAATGTGAGTGGAGATTTATCTCTAGGGATTTTCACTTCTAATTTTCTCTCTATCCCCATTCCTAACATGCCATTATTCTAAGTTAACATTCTGATGTCAACTTCCTTGCACAATATATTTGAAATGTTATTCTATTGCATACTTCTCAGGTATTGGTGATTGCATCAGGTACTCAAATAGAAACCACAACATACACAGCTATTAGAAATATATTTGTTTTTATACCTTCATTTACATGTACAAACATTTGCTGGTGAGCAACTATGGAACAAAAGAAATTAATATCACCTAGTGTGAGAACAACAACTAAATATAGGGTCAAGTATTACACACGGTTCTGCCATGGCACTTGTCCTTCCCCATTGAAATAATTAGTGAATTCCTCCCTAATCACTAATGCAGAATTGTGGGCTCTGTTTCCCCCTTGCCTCACCAGTGGATTATGCAGGCGAGGATCATTTCTCCACATCCCTGGTATCAATAGTCCATCTGCTGTTTCTTCATCCACAAGCCCTGAACAGACATATGATGTGTCTTTTTTTGTTCTCAAAAAATTGTGAAGGGCCAGGCAAGCTAGTGTTATTTTCTCCACCTTCTCCACAGATAGATTAATTGGAGACAAAAATATCCTGAAACGGTTTGAGAGAATGCCAAACGCATTCTCCACAACTCGTCTTGCCCTACTGAGGCGGTAATTAAATACCCTCTGACTCTGGGAAAGCCCTCTCTCAGGATAGGGCTTCATTAAATAAGGTTGCAGAGGGAAGGCATCATCTCCTACAATGACATAGGGCGTATCTCTCTGTCTACCCGGCAATGGCTTTCCAGGTGGAACATCAAGCCTGTTGCTTGTGAGAGCTGCCCTTAAAGAGCAGTCCCTAAACACACCAGCATCATTAACTCGCCCATTAACACCAACATCATAGTACAAGAATCTGTAATTAGCATCAACTAAAGCCATCAAAATGATGCTATGCGCATGTTTGTAATTGAAAAATGTAGAGCCGTCCGCCCTTGCAGCTCGGAAATTTATATGTTTCCCGTCGAGGGCTCCCATGCAATGAGGGAAATTCCAAAACTTCTGGAAGTCTTGAGCAATAACTTCCCATTCTGCAGCAGTGTTTGGTGCCTGAAACAAAAAAAAAAACATTGAAACAAGTATCCTTCATTGGACACCTCAAAACATCTGCCCAAAAATATATTCCCTCTACCTGAGAGAAGCAATCTTTCATTCAAAAATAGGTATTTACTCAGTACTTCGTCAAGGTTTTCTAAAGATTACTGCATGCGTTACTTTGGTACATTAAAGGTAAGGCATCAACTTCTCTAACTTACCTTCAAAAAATCGTCCTTTAGAGCCTCATACAAAGCTGTGCACACTTCAGGGACGAACAAAGAAATGGTATTATGTGCAATCCTGGTGGAATACTGAAGGCTTTTGTAGGTTTCACCGGTCGCTAGAAATCGAAGCGTCACCGCGAGTTTGTGTTTTGCAGGTATGCACTGCCGACACACTGTATCCTTCTTCGATATTTTTCCGTACACCCTCCCAAGTAAGTCATTAAAATTTAGCTCACTCATTCTCAAAAAATTCCGAAAGGATTCCGGATCTTCAGTCCGTAACTCGTTGCTCAGCAAGCTCATCACTCCGTTTTCTCTCCTACTAATCCATTTCCTCGACCACATCCTGCGCCGATTCCTACGCCTCTGAGCCATAATGCCAACGCCTAAAACGGCCACAGCTAATCCAAGCCGCACAACATTTATGTGGTTCTCATCCATAGTGCTTAAGTACTCGGAACCACTCGGACACTTTTTTTGCCGGCAAACCACAGAAAATGCGCTCAAGTCGCATTAAGTTGCTATTTTGTTTTCCGTATTGCAGGTGCAGCGCTTCAAACTCATCATTGAAGTCTTTGAACGTGTGAAAGTCCCTCCAATGACTCTTGATCAAGTATTCTTGATCTGCCGTCTTGAATTATCTTTGACGCAGTTTGACGGTCAATTTTCCTTGTTCAACGTTTATTGATCAAGGAATATTGGGTGGTGTGAAACCGGCTTAAAGGAGTCCCTTGTGCCAAACTCATTCAAACGCGCGCGCAACGTCGAGAAAGACCGCGTCCGTTGTGAGTCCGCGATTGAACCCATGGCTGATTTTTTCAACTAATCTTAGGATCTGATGAGTTGCCGACATTCTGCGCCGGAAACCAAGCTGGTCTGGGCGAATTATTTTATTTTTCGTGGCACGCTGCCAGTGTTTGGGACCCTCAAGAAAAAGGCTTAATAACAGAGTTAGAACGCGTGCAAAGAAAAGCTGCCAGGTATGTGAAAGGTCGTTACGATAGTCTTGTTAGTGTATCTGACCTCTTACATAAACTCGGATAGGAATCTTTGTCGGACCGTAGATTGAAAAATAGACTAAACCTTTTCGATAAATTCAAGAGCAGTGTCTTTTCTGACGAAGTTAACCATATCTTGCGGACGCCAACGCACTACGGAAGATCAGATCATATAAATAAAATAAGAGAGATAAATTGCAGAACAGCAAGATTCCGAATGTCATTATTTCCACGATCAATAAGAGATTATAACGGCAGCGATAGAACTCGTAAATATATTGCATGACTTGTAGTGTAGCCCACTAACCTATGTAAAAAATGCATGTTTCTGAATTTCTATTCTTTATTCTATTTCTTACAGCATATAGTAGTATAGTTTGTTATTATACGGGACGTTTTTTGGTCGGTGTGGTGTGCATGTGGGAGTCCAAATGCATGCTGCTTGCTGGTGATTGATCACCCCCTGCCAAACACGCTAGAGGTGGCTCGCAGGGTATTATGTAGATGAAAAAAAATTCGTTTTTACAGCGCTCCGGCTGCAGAGGTGTAAGGAAACATGTCTCATTTCCTTATTTAGGAAGTAAGGTTCATGAAATTTTCCTAAGATCATAGTGAATTAAAATACACTTGCTATCAAGGGCGGGTTTTGTCCCTGATGACCTTGGTTCGACTCTGAAAAAATTCCCAAACCATACAATAAAACTTTTTTGCGTTTTTAAAGCGCTCCGGCTGCATATGTGTTAGGAACCATGACTCATTTCCTTATTAAGGACGTTAGGTTCATGAAAATTCCAACGATCATAGTGAATCATAATATACTTACGAGGATGGACGGTGTTTGACCCTGAAAACCTTGTTTCGACTGTGAAAAAATTTCCAATCCACGCGACAAAACATTTTGTTTTTACAGCGGTCCGGCTGCTTAGGTATATGAAACCATGTCTCATTTCCCTATTTAGGATGTCAGGTACAGAACATTTTTCACGATCATAGGAAAGTTTTATGTTCTAGAGAAAACAGGAGGTTTTTGACCCTAAAAACCTTGGATCGACTTTGAAAAAATTCCAACACACGCGAAAAAAAAATATCATTTTTACAGCGCTCCGGCCTCATTGGTATATGTCATTTCCTTACTTAACAAGTCAAGTTCATGAAATTTTTCACGGTCACAGGGAATCATTATGTATTTGCTTTCGTTTGCGGCTTTTCACCCTGAAAATCTCTGTTTGAATCTGACAAAATCCCCAACAAACGCGACAAAACATTTCGTACTAAAGCGCACCGGGTGCATAGGTATAAGGAACCATGTCTCATTTCCTTATTGAGGAAGTCAGTTTCATGAAATTTTCCACCATCATAGGGAATCATTATTTACTTGCGAAAACGGATAGATTTTGACCATCAGAACCTTGGTTCCAGTCTGTTAAAATTCCCAACCCACGCGACAAAAAGTTTCTTTTTTACAGCGATCCGGCTGTATAGATATAAGGAGCCATGCTTCATTATCTTATTTAAAAATTCAGGTACATGAAATTTTCCAAGATCTTAGGGAATTATTACGTTCTTGCGAAAACGAGAGCATTTTGACCCTGATCGACTCTTAAAAAATCCCCAACCCACGCGACAAAATATTTCGCACTACGGCTCACCGGGTGCATAGGTATAAGGAACCATGTCTCATTTCCTTATTTAGGAAGTCAGGTGCATGAAATTTTCCACCATCACAGAAAATTAAAGTTTACTTGCAAGCACGGGCAGTTCTTGAACCCAAAGTCCTAGGTTCGCCTCTGAAAAAATTCCCAACGTACGCGACAAAAAATCCGTACTACAGCGCACTGGGTTCATAGGTTCATTATCTTATTTAAGAAGTACGCGAAGGCAAGGCAATCATAATATACTTGCGAACAATATTTTACTCCCTTATTTACACAGTAAGGTTCATAAAAATCTCTTAGATTATAGGGATTCATAATATACCTGCGAGCACTGGCAGCTTTTGACCCTGAAGACCTTGGTTCGACTCTGAAAAAATTACCAACCCACTTGACAAAAGAATTCGTTTTTACAGCGCTCCGGCAGCATCGGTATATGGAACCATGTCTCATTTCCTTATTAAGGAAGTCAGGTTCATAATTCCTCCATCTGTTTTCATAGGTTTCATCATTGACTGCTCAATTTGGTAGTTTCCTTCATGAAAATAACAAAAGGCATCCCTATTCCTAAGAAGAAACGAGCGGAGAAGTGCGAAGATTTTAGGACCATAAACCTTACTACACATGCATCAAAGATACTGACAAGGATCATCTATAGAAGAATAGAACGAAAAGCAGAAGAGTACTTGGAAGAGGACCAATTTGGATTCAGGAAAAACAAAGGCACAAGGGAAACAATATTGGCCCTAAGACTGCTCATAGAAAAGAGAATGGAAAAGAACAAGCCAACATTCGTTGCGTTTGTGGACTTAGAGAAAGCATTTGATAACGTGGATTGGAGCACAATGCTTGGAATCCTAAAGGAAATTGGGGTTCTTTATAATGACAGAAGAATCATCCACAGTTTATACAAAAACCAAATAGCCGTGATAAAATCAGGGCCCAGCTGTGAAGGAGCAAGAATTAAGAAAGGAGTGCGACAAGGCTGTACATTGTCACCCGTAATTTTCAACGTTTACATTGAAAAAGCCATTAAGGAAATCAAAGAAAAGGCATTGGGAGTGAATATCCATGGAGAAAAGATAAGCATGCTAAGATTTGCCGATGACATAGCCGTTATAGCAGAAACAGAGAAGGATTTGAAAAATATTCTTGCTAATATGGGTAGGGTAATGAGTAGATATCAACTGAAAATAAGCACGAAGAAAACCAAGATCTTAGTATGCAGCAGAAGAGAAGAAGTCAAGACCAACATTAAAATAGGGAGGCAAAAACTGATAGAAGTGGATGAATTCTGTTATTTGGGAAGCAAGATAACTAGTGACGGGAGAAGCAAGAAAGAAATTATCAGCAGAATAGCCCAGGCGAAGAGAGCATTCCACCAAAAGAGAGACCTGCTTACAGCGGGAAACTTAAATATGGATGGAAAGAAACAATTTATAAGAACCTACATCTGGAGTATGCTCCTATACGGAAGTGAGGCATGGACAATGACCGCAGCGGAGAAAGCAAGGATAGAGGCCTTTGAAATGTGGTGCTACAGAAGAATGATGAAAATCAAATGGATCGACCGAGTTAGTAACGAGGAAGTCCTAAGAAGGGTAGGAGAGAAGAGAAGCCTCATGAAAACCTTAATAAGAAGACGGAACAACCTTATAGGCCACATCTTGAGACATGATGGCCTGATGAAGACAATCGTCGAAGGACAGGTGGAAGGCAAGAATGGAAAAGGAAGGCCTCGAACAAAATATATGGAACAAGTAAAGAGAGATGTGAAAGAGAAGAAATACGTAGGAGTGAAAAGATTAGCTGATAGGAGAACTGAGTGGAGAGCTGCGTCAAAACAATCCTAGGATTGTTGACCAGTGATGATGATTGATTGCGATTCGTTACCCACCATTAGTGTTTTCATAATATACAAATTATTTGGTTTTATTAGTTCCAGTTTAGATGAATGGCATTGGTGAATTTTAACCGCATTTGAAAAAAGCCAGATTCGCGCTGATGCGATGCCACTACATGTGACGCCACAGAGACCTAGTTTCTACACGAGAGGATAGGAGTTATACATCATCTGAGGTTACCAATGCATGCATGAGGCACAGAGCTCAGGGAAACATGTCTTAATAACAGTGGCGGATACAGATGGGGGGCGCAGGGGGCGCGCGCCCCCCCTTTGCGGGGCCACCCGTATTGCCAAACATAGCAGAACCATAATTTTAAGTTTTTTATATCATAAGATGGCATTGTCTTGAATGTGTGTTAAATCACTTTAGTTAAAATTTCTGAAGCTCTGCATGTGACTTGAATATTTTTTATTGCGATAAAAGTAAAGGTAACTCAAGATGTCTTTTGCGCCCCCCCCCCTTGAATTTTCTCTGTATCCGCCACTGCTTAATAATCACCTATTAAAACTGGCTAAGGTCGGAAAGTTTTCTTCGTTTGATAAGGCATTAATAAACCTTATTTAAGCCAAGAGCTACCTGCTAACAGGGTACTCCGCTGCATGCTAGCATCCTCCATCTCAGCGGCGTACGCATCCTCGCCCCAAGGTCACCTCTAACGGCGGCAGCGGTACTCATAATTACGTCACCCGGGCTTTTCCCAGCATTCATACTTAGCCGTCGCGTTTTCACGCGCTTGGAAATTTTCACTTTTCATTTTATCGCGAAAAATAGATATCGTCATTTAAAAATCAAAAAGCGTGACCTGTGTACTCCAGGGTAATAATCTTTTGATATTGGATTTAAAAATTATAATAGGAAACCACCCTATTATAATGTCCGTTGAAGTTCCACAACTTAACTTGTAAGAACGTCTAGCCGTGAAGAATCCTTCTCTAAATCGTTGATAAGCACTAGGATTCATAGATATATTCAACTTTAACATATCTTTCAGGAATAAGTGCGCAGATTTAGCGTAAGGAAAATGTCCTGGTGCGTGGAAATATGGAGTCATCTCCTTAACGGTGTTCAGGTGAACTTGTCAATCTCCCGTGCGTTCAGCTCTTAGAATCTCTTTAGCAACGGACACCATTTGAAAATATTGTATCCATGGTTTAGCCGTAGGCCCTCGTTCTTCATACCCTTTCAGTTTTCTATTGGACTGATGAAGTAATGCTTTAGATGTTTAATCGTCACTTTCAATATCATTGTAGGAAATAGGGTTATTCATTATGCTTTCAACAGTGATGATAAAGTTTGCATCCATAATGTCATCAAGAACAAGATCTTTACATATTATGGTTGCTAAAGTAACTTAGAGTAATGTGTGATCTCGGACAGCTCTCGCGTAAGCATGGCCATGTAGCAATTTTTATTATGGTTTTGGAGCGTATATCAAAGAAAGTATTTCCTTGATGCCGCTTCCTTGCATTGTGTAAGCAATTGTTATAAAAAACGACATAGGCAGATGGAAACCTCCTAATCTGACTGTGATAATTCGCAGTTCGGATGAATAAGGCGCAGCTGATGCAATTTCTTGAGCTTTAGCACACAGAGGTTGATCGAAAGTAATAACACATTCGTCGTGATCGTAAAGTTTTGCATTATTCAATGCACAAAGTGAGGTCGTACATATTGTTTTGTATGTAGTTGCTTGCAGGCTGATGAATCAAAGGTAAAAACGAAATTTTAGATTTTGAAGAATTTCAGAACAATGTTTCTCATTAAGTGTTCAATGTATCCATTGCAACCAGGTAACAATAATTATTTCCATTTGCCATTAAACCATACCAAATTGACTTTTTTTAGTAACGATAGCGAGGTTTCACTTTCATTAGTAAAATTTGTGACTTTAATATTACTGTAACCTACTACACCATTCTTTTGATAAATCTGTATTGGAACATGAGCTTTTGCGGCATGAGCTCTTTTTCGTGGTATAGGCTCCTCTAGTGAAACTGAAGTTGTCGTGGTAACAATTTGAATGACACCCATAAGGTGAAGACTATTATTATCGTGGAGTGTACTTCCGTTGATATCAGAATTGTCCGCAACATACTGAATAAACGCGCCGGTATCTGGTGGTAATATAAGAGGCGAACAATCGAAAACTATTGATGCATCGTACACAATAGTTTCATTATAAGATGGGCACATATATCAGGGTTGGAAACAATTTGAATGAGCCGTTTTGAGGCAAACCGTCGATGAAAAAAACTACCTGCAGCTTTGACCTGAAGGAGCGAGGTCTAACAGCAGTCATGATAATACGACAGATATTTATACTAGCTAATCTCAAATGTTCTAAATTTGACCATTTATCTTTTAAAATAATTTTCTCTAAAAATGTACCAATGACTCTGGAATAAGATTATTTATATATTCAAACGTGCGGCCTGGTGGAGGATAGTGAGAATTATCGATGGCTACCGATTGAACGTCTTCTCGTATGATTGCCGCCGCAGCTTCTAGGATAATAAATCGCTCTTCTTTTCCATTTGATTTGTTTTTTTCACAACAGGCTTGATTGAATACATCATGATGATTATCACTTAAGCATATGAATGTTAGTTGTCCGGTTTTTTAAGTTATCATCACCAGGGGCGCAGCCAGGAATTAAGGCTGGGGGGGTTTGGGTGCAACTAATACCGGGGTGTTTGGTCCCCCCCCCCCAGAGCTCAGAGAAATGATTCAGTTTAATCCATTTTACTTAATTGGATTGATATTACTAGTAGAATGTGTAAGGATTAATAAAATATCCCTCTGAAAACCGCAAAACTCACCATTATGAACCATTTATCCTAAAATTCCGCAATTTATTGATCTCGCTCTTACCGCTTATCCTGGTGGGTATTCCACACCCCCAAACTGCCCACTCATCACTGCTGTTAGGCCTCGCTCCTTCAACTCAAAGCTAAAAGCGGTTTTTTTCATCGACAGTTTGCCTCAAAACGGCTCATTCAAATTGTTTCCAACCCTGGTATGTGTCCATCTTATAAAGAAACTATTGTGTACGATGCATCAATAGTTTTCCATTGTCCGCCTCTTATATTACCACCAGATACCGGCACGTTTAACCCCCAAAACCCCCCCTCGCTGCGCCACTGATAATCACCATATTGCCATATTTAAACTTCAATCGCAGTTTAATAGTTCTGTTGTCAAGATTTGAATATTCGCCTTCATTTTTCAATCATTCCAGTGCAAACTAACAGTCGCCACTCAATGCTTCAACTTGCGGACAACCAGTTTTATTCCCAGAGGGAGGTTTTTAAAAAGAAACATAGCAATCATGATGATATTTAGCCTCAGCAGCCACTATAAATATTGCTCAAACCTTATGCGAGCGATGATCATTTTTGAATTATCATCAGAGCGAGACTGGGCGATTTTCATGATAGATTCTTTGAATGAAAATGTAGTAACTTTACAAATTCTACGCCGGCATTTCTTAGCTCATTTCCTTTCACATTCTTTATTCCATTCATCCCCGCAATAGAAGCAATGATTTTTTAAACAAACAGGTGATTCACTTACGCGTGTTCTGGTACGAGTAGGGCTTACCTTCGATGTGCTGGCTAGATATCCTTCAATTTTCGTGTTAAATGAAGCAATAGTACTACTCCTAGTGTAGTTTGTCCGACATTTCACATGTACTGCCACTGGTTTTTGGCTTTTAAGATACCCAGTGAATCCATCACCTCTTACAGCACTTGCGTCAATCAACGTCATCATACCACGATCAACAATAACAATTTCACTTGCGGGCAAATGCTTCTTAGAGATGAAGCAGAATCCCGACATTTTATAGGAAATGAATATCACAAGCGTATAGAACTAGCAATAAACACACGTTTTCACGACGAGGGAATATTTTAGACTAAACCCTCAATCCCAATTTTTGACGACTGGACAGTAGGGCGGATCGCAAAAATCGATTTTTTTCAAATCCATCTGGCCCAATGAAAAAAAGTTGTGGGACCGATCAAAAATAAGGCCTGAAAAATTTGAGACCTCTACGTGAACCCCTTACCCTCGCTCAAATGCAATTTAGGGGAGGAAGGTCAAAATTTGAAAAATATAAAATTTTTTGGTCATTTCCTATAGATTTTGCCGAGTTACTGTCTCCTAGGGCAAAAATTTCGTGCATTTTGACGTATCTGCCACCGTTTAGCCACAAAATGCCTAATTTAAGTCCGCGCCCGCGAAGCAAATATTATAACGCCCGCGCAGCGTCGCGGATACAAGAGCTGCTAGCCGATCCCGTCCCCTCCCCACTCGATTCTCCCCCTCCCATGCCTCGAATGCAGCAAAATTCATCTCGCGTGTGCTGCTAGGAGGGCGTTTATCTGGGCGTCTAGGAGGGCGGAAGATGGTAGAAGGTAAAAAACGGTGCGTAGTGAGACGATTTGTCCCTTATTTGGCGACTCGTCGGCGTTAAACAAATCGATGTTACCAACTTTTAGAGAAGTGATGAAATATTTTTAGATCTGCGAACGCAGGAATGGGGCCTGCGGTCTACGAAGAGGCCTCTCGAGAGGCTATAAAGGTGTGCGAACTATGATGACGCGCTTCTCTTCTATTGTGAATGTGACTAAATGGATTTAGCGGTACCACAGGAAGTACTATAACTTACGGAACATTAGAATAGGCCAAAAGTAGGGTTTTATTGAAGTATACAACTCAAACAATTTTAAAGGAACATTTTTAACTATGCGATATTTTTGCGTGTAAGTGCAAGGAGGAGCATAAGTTTCCCCCAATGAAGAAGTAGCTTGAAAGACAAGCTGACGAAAAGAAAGATGATGGCCGCTGCGCTGGATTGAATCCTGAAGAAACTCGACAACTGAGGAAAAAAAGGGAATTATCGGAGATTGTATCTCTACTTTCCTGATAAAATAAACATTAAGGACTATTAACTCAAATTGGAACTTCTTTGGGGAAAATGCGTATGCCAACTGTGATAGAGGTATATGCAAGAACCACGCAACAGCAATGATCGTTCCCGCAACTTTAGCCGACGCAAAAGTCATAACTTCGTAAGATACATCAAAGCTAGTGTACCAGAATCACCTACGTACACAGAAAAAGATGCTACCTACTGACTAATCGCTGTCAAGTTTACAAAATTATCCGAATATTAAGAAAATGTTCATCAGATTTATTACAAGCCTGCGCTCATCTTCACCAGTGGAAAGACTATTTTCACTTGCTGGGTTTATCCATTCCCCTATGAGGGGATCTCTGTCAGACAAACTTTTTGAAAAACTTGTATTCCTTAAGGGGAATAATTCATTCATAGAGAGCAACATTTGAAAATTTATAGATTGAAAAATCTCAAATGTATAAGTGTATGTTAGAATTTTTATATTAATTTTTGTGTTGGAACTTTTTAAAAGATGTCTTAGTTTCCTTACAAGTGTATTTTGTATTTTAAAAAGTATTTAAAATACTATTTTGTATTTCAAATACCGAAGTCCAAGGTATTTGGTATTTTGCGTTTCAAACACATTTTGTGTAGTATTTTGTATTCCAAATACTCCTCGGCCTGTATTTTGCCGAGCCCTGCCTACTGTGGATAAGAAAAGAGAGGTTCCATCAATGGGCTCCATTTTATTGGAACGAAAGACCATACTCTTGTCTGATAAAAAAAGGCAAGAGGACTTATCAATCCAAGTGTAGAGGGGAATGTAGGGTGTTAATTGATTAAACAGGGTCCCAATTTTGGAGGTTTGCCTCCCCCGTCGGAGAATTAGCAAAAGTTATAAAATCTGCGATTACCGATTCCTTTCGGAGTGAAAAGTAGATACACAAAATGAAAAAAGGAGGCATCATCCCTTTGCTAAAAGCATAATTCCAACATCCCTTGCAGTGTGGGTAAACTCATCTCGGGATTCCCGCCGGGTTAATTTTTCCATAATGGCCAACATTTCAAGCTCCGACTCAGGGCTCATCCTCAGGGAAAAATTTTGCTGAGTCCCCAGAAGAGTTTATCCACATCATTCACCGGGAAAGCATCAAATCGTATTTCATCCGTTGCAGTGATCTATTTGCTAATTGCACTACGTTGACTTGGATTTGCGACATAAACATTGGGAGGTCTAGGGACCCAATTTGCGTTGCTGCAAGGATGCGTTTGGCGACAAATCCGAGATTTTTTTAATTGCTGGATTTTAATATCGACGTAAAGGACTACCCGCTAATGATATATTGGAGAGAGACTCCCGTTCCTTCGGCTATATCTGAGATTAGCGCTGTGGAAATTAAACATCTATTAGTGAACGTTCAAATTTGAAGTTAAATATTCTTTTGTTATACATGCGGGCGAGATATTCGTGAAAGAATTCACCAAAACTTTGTTGAGAGGAGCGAAAGACGAGGAATGACACTGATATAAGAAATACAGACTGGAAAGCAGATAATTGAGTAATTCTTTCGTGATTGTTCCTCACCGGACGATGCTGAAACATCAAATATTAGTAAGAATAACGAAGAAAGACGCACTTGGTGTGAATTTTGGTGCATTTGGGGCGTGGAAGAGGCGAGCGGGGAGGGGACGCGAGCGGCCTTCACCCAAAATCCATTTAGACTCAGCTGTCGGACAATACCGGAATAGAAGTGTATATCCCAAGTTCCCACACCTTATAGCCACTCGAGAGGCGTCTTCATAGACTGCAGGCTCCTTTCCTGCGTTCGCAGATCTAAAAATATTTCATCACTTCTCTAAAAGTTGGTAACATTGATTTGTTTAACGCCGACGAGGCGCCAAATAAGGGACAAATCGTCTCACTACGCACCGTTTTTTACCTTCTACCATCCTCCGCCCTCCTAAACGCCCAGATAAACGCCCTCCTAGCAGCACACGCGAGATGAATTTTGCTGCATTCGAGGCATGGGAGGGGGAGAAGCGAGCGGGGAGGGAACTGAATCGGCTAGCAGCTCTTGTATCCGCGACGCTGCGCGGGCGTTGTAATATTTTCTTCGCGGGCGCGGACTCAAATTAGGCCTATTGTGGCTAAACGGTGGCAGACACGTCAAAATGCACGAAATTTTTGCCCTAGAAGACAGTAACTCCGCAAAATCTATAGGAAATGACCAAAAAATTTTATATTTTTCAAATTTTGACCTTCCCCCCCTAAATTGCATTCGAGCGAGGGTAAGGGGTTCACGTAGAGGTCTCAAATTTTTCAGGCCTTATTTTTGATCGGTCCCACAACTTTTTTTCATTGGGCCAGATGGATTTGAAAAAAATCGATTTTTGCGATCCGCCCTACTGGTCAGGTGAGAGCTAGTAGTTAATATGCGTGTTAAGCGTCCAATAATGTTCAGAGACCGCAACAATATAGTTAAGCATATTACTGAAAATAGAGGTGCGGGTAATTTCGAATGGCTCCACCTCAGAAATGGTAGATCTTAGAGAAAAAAGAATGATGACAATTTTGCAGAAAATTACCTGATCTACAATTTAAATCTTAGCAATTTTTATCGCAAAACTAACCGTTTGGCCGAAAAAAAAACATTTTCTGACCTTTGACCATGAATAAAAATGTTTGCACACACGGGACCAATGTGGACTTTTCAGGATTTCATCAGAGTGGTATTCCTAGAGTTACTGGAAATTTTCATCTTTTTGGCTATTTATGCAAGGGTGCCCCTATTTTTTGGGCTACTTTGACCGGGCTAATATACAATTACGCATATATTTAGTTGCGGTGATAGTGACGGTGATGCGATTCCAATAGTTTGCACCCCTCCACAAGTACTGTAGGTATATGTAGTGAGTACATTGTGTACATACAGAATATACACTATCATTGATGAGTAGTTTTCCGCGGCGTTGTCTAGATGATGTCTCCATGCTTCTGGGTTTCACCGCGTGGATTTTATTTGCTTATAGGGTATTATGTAGATGTAGATGCGATGACAAGGTCGACCAAAAGACGCCGGTTGGAATACCGGAGAAACTGTCGTCGCAGAGAAAATCCACGCGGTGAAACCCAGAAGCATGGAGACATCATATACACTACTTTACATGTATGTAGTGTGACGCGAGTGTAATGTCTTTTAACCGTCTACAAAAGTGCTCAACGCGTCATAAGAAGTTTTCACTTAAAAAATCATGGATATTTTTGGGTGAAATCTTATCGTGTATGTAATAGCATTCCAGAATTAAAAGTAAACTATCTTAAATATTGGGCTCAATTTACCACCAACTTATTTTTCAGGCTACTCGAAATGAAGAGGCACTTCCAACTCTAACCATGAACTTCCGTCCACGCCTCCCCCATTCCGAGATGTCTTTCTTTCCGAAACCTTTGTTCACTCCCTCGTGCAGCCTTTTGATATTCTCCCTGACCCCAAACGCATCTCAAACCCCCACCATTTTCCATTCGCCACCTCCCTCAGGTGTCTGAGCTTGAGTGCGTCGAAAAAAAATACGGCCCCCAAACTTGGCCTCTGGCAAGGCTGAAGGACCTTTCCCCACCCTTCTTCCTCCTGCCCCCTTCTCCAATCTTGATGCTGACCACACTTCCTTCCTCGGGAAATCCCCATCCCACCCTTATTCACCTCACCCACTTGGAAGTGTTCTCCGACTGTGGAGAAAGGCATGGTTCATCTTCAACGGTAACGAGGGCACCGAAAAAATAAAAATAATAATGGTAATAACTAAACAGATCAGATCACAATAGATTTTGTTTTTCAATAATTGTTTACACGTAAAGTACGTAACGTACTAGAAGTATATATCTGTGAACGGGGGCAAGTTTCTTACCGGAGAGAGGCTGGAGAAGTTTCTTCCATTATTGGGGAAATGTAAAGGAAAAGTTAGTTATTCGCATTCATTTTATTGGCAACAGAATGTGTTTTATCATTTCTCGACATGTCGTTAGTCTCTCCTAGATTCCGTGAGAATTGATGGATTAGCATTCCTTCGCAATTTGTTCATCATCTCGATTATGCAAATGTGACAGCGACGACGGCGATAGATGACCATCACGTTCTCCTATCACGTTCCGCTGTACCGCGCGATCATGTAAGCCACACATTCATTAATTAACGCGCCGGAGGCGCTGTTCCGCTGTACCGGTGAATTCCTTCACCCTAACCAGCCAGATTACAGGAGATTACAATTTTGTTGCGCAATTGTCTATGTTGTGTGGGTAGTGTTTTGTTTGTGTGAGCAGAAGCTTATAACTAATATGGAGTTTGACATTTACATATTGAAATTAAATGAATACAATGATACATAATTAAACCTTTTAATAGCAGGTTTTCTTTACCTTGGTAATTGGGGGTATTTACCTTTAAATTTAGATGATGAGCGTGGAGTTACTTTACTCTCTTTTTATAATGAGTTTATTAATTTTTATTATATATATATTTTATTTAATTTAATTTTTTTAATTTATTTATTTATTTTTATTTTAATATATTGTTTTTTTTTTTGTTTTTTTTTTCTCTTTTTTTGTTATTCATTTCTTTGAATTAAATGTATATATTTTTGTTTTCTTTTGTGATTTTTTTCTTTTTGTTTTCCATATTTTATCATTTTTTTGTATTTCATCATCATCTTTTTTATAGACATAAGCCACCGTCATCGCGCGTATAATATAGGCTCGAGCGCGCGAGGTTTTTATCATTGAGAAATCTGAAGAGCCAATGGAATCCTATCGACACATCCCTCTCCGAGAAAGCTTCGTGGCGTCGTCTGCGGAGTCTTTGAAATAACAACAACAAACAACGAACACAAAACCGTCAAGGCTAAGTACTTCGCCTCGCCAATAGGTAATATTATGATAAAGTACTCGTATTATGGTGAAGTTATGGGGAAAGAGTTATGGTTATTACTTTTCGTTGCGTGATAACGTAATCTATTATGCTAATGCTCACCGGGAGATGCTGCAGTCATTATATTTACTATATCGTGGAGAATGGTCGATAAGTCGTGACCTTGGATTGAAACTAATTAATGTTGAAATGATAATGGAAGTTCAATCGCGCTAGCGATTTGAATGTAAGTAGTTAATAGTTGATTTATGATGATTAAAAGTCGAAAAGGAGTTTAACGATGTTGATATGTTGGAGAACGTACTTGGAAAATGTTGATAATTAAACCTCGATATAAAGTAATTGACGTTTAAATCACGGATGTATTTCAATTTGCAGTACTTTCCAATTTGGTTTGTGAAAATAAAGCTGCTCAATCGAATTCACCACCATGCGCATACAACAATTGAACAACGTGGACAACTATTTACGTCAAGAGAGCACTCCAGTAGGAATAATTAAGAGTTTTATTGGTTTTCACTAGAATATAGGGTACTTTTAAATTAAATAGACCATAATTTTTTTTGCTAATATTAGCATTGTGCTCCTTTTTATGTCAGCATATGCTTGTCACCATCGGTTTCGAACGTGATAGACCGATGACGCTAGCAGCGTGATAAAGAGTGCGATCACGGTTTCATAATCGCTGCTATCACCGTCCGTCGTGGGAATCGCGTTGTCCCTGGCAACGATCGCTCTCTCCCTTCTCACAGTTACATAATCAGGCTGCCGGAACTCGACTGGATTACTTGCTTCGCTAATGCTGTAATTGACCCTAATCATGGCAGCTAAGTAAGGAAGCGCGAGTAACACAATCGGGAAAACTAAACGAAACCTTAAACTTTTAATTTGAATTATTTTATTTCCTTTGGATTTAAAAATTAGATTTCTGCTGAATATTTGAAAAAGGTAATAATAATAATCAGTGACGTAACTATGGGGGGATTTGAGGGATAGGTCCCACCCAAAGCCTCAGAGAAATATAAATAATATTCACAACTATTTTCTACATCTACATAGTACCCTGCGAGCCACCTCTAGGGTGTTTGGCAGGGGGTGATCAATCAACAGCATTCAGCATGCATTTGGACTCCCACATGCACACCACACCGTCCAAAGAGCATCCCGTATAATAACAAACTATACTACTATATGCTGTTAGAAATAGAATATAGAATAGAAATTCAGAAACATGCATTAAGTTTTACATAGGTTAGTAGGCTACACTACAAGTCATGCAATCTATTTACGAGTTCTATTGCTGCCGTTATAATCTCTTATCGATCGTGGAAAAAATGACATTCGGAATCTGTCTGTTCTACAATCTATCTGCCTTATTTTATTTATATGATCTGATCTTCCGTAGTGCGTTGGCGTCCGCAAGATATGGTTAACTTCGTCAGAAAAGACACTGCTCTTGAATTTATCTAAAAGGTTTAGTCTATTTTTCAATCTACGGTCCGACAGAGATTCCCATCCGAGTTTATCTAAGAGGTCAGTCACACTAACAAGACTATCGTAACGACCTTTCACACACCTGGCAGCTCTTCTTTGCACGCGTTCTAACTCTGTTATTAAGCCTTTTTCATGAGAGTCCCAAACACTGGCAGCAGTTTATAAGTAGAGATGCGTGATTATCGCAAATGCGATAAACGCAATATAGATGCGATGTGCGCAAATAAACGCGACATAGATGCAATGACTGGAATTATGTGATATTTTTGCGCAAATTCGCCTTTTCGACGGCAAAATTCGTACATTTTGTGCCGAGCGCACCTTAAACGCTCCGCCGACACTCACCGCTTAAAGCATGTGAGCGACTGGCCAGCTGCTAGTTGCCTGGGACTCTACGTGGCCGCGAACTACAATTCTACATCTACATAATACCCTGCGAGCCACCTCTAGGGTGTTTGGCCGGGGGACTTGGGCGTGGGCAAGCTACAGCTCCGCCACTATATATGTCATTTCTTAATTTATTATTGTTCTACAAAATAATTATTTAAAATATTCTGTATTTTGTCATACAACTGTGTTTCCCTATATCTTATCGCCATCTACCTCAATATGAAAATAAAAATAGACGCTACAAAATGCGATAAACTGTAATTGAAAGTGCGATAAAATAAAAAGGAAAGTGCGATTTTCACGTGTCTCTACTCATAAGTATAGTTAAGTTGTCTTTAATACCAACACAGCCAGATGATAATTTATTCTGGGGAGACATTCCAATTTGCAGGATTTCCAGAGGGGTGATAGGATGGAGAAAAGAAGAATTACACGGTTTGAAATTGGTAGACATGTTCAGATAGGCTGAAGTTTTAAGAGTTTAACCCTTGAGAAAGGGTTGAGGAAGGATTTCACATCTTTGAAGAAGGGGGTGGGAACAGGCTTACAGAGTAGAGACAGTGGGAAAAGATACGACTGCGGGATGTGGAGAACCCACGTTGGAAGGAGAACTCTGGCCATAAGGGGGCCTTCACAGTTCGGCGTTGCGTTGACGCCGCGGCTTGCGAGCCAATCAGAGCCCGTCTTTGAGAATTGATGACGTCACGTCTCCAGCTCGCTGCGTCGTCGCAGAGATACTGAACCTGTTCAATTTTCTCTGCGTCAAGGCGGCAGTACGCCGACGATTTCGAATTGGTGTTTGTTTATGGGTATGCAAATATGCAAGATTAGCTCTGATGGGAGTGGCAAATGCTATTTATTTCATTATTTACTACTATTTTGAAGTGTTCAGCTTCGATATTTCGTATCGTTCCTCAACATAAGACAAATTTTAACCCTAAATTAGATTACAATCACTGAGGAGCATAGATTAGCGTAACACATACCCGTAAATGACATCAAAAGCTAAAATACAGCGTGAGAGGTGCTTGTTGGTGACTAAGGTCGTTTAAATTTCATTTTATATCCAATAATTGTGCCCTCATGATCTACTCAGCTAGATTTATTTAATTAACATGACTAAGACAATCTATTTGAACAACAGTTATCATTAATAAATATTCCTGATAACATTCCACGTTACTCATGTTCATTGAGTGTATGTAATTAGCTATTTTTCGAATATTCCGAGTAGGAAATAAAATTTAAAGGTCATAATAATTCATAGGCAAGGGCCATCACTACATGCATTATTATCGACTTTATGGTCGCCATATTAACTTCAAATGCTATATATAATTAAGAAGAACATTTTAAGAAATGAAATTGGGCAAACATGCTGAAAACAACATATGTATTGTGCGTTTGGTTCGAAATCATAAGATGATATGCTCATAGGCCGATTTTTAATAGCCGACGCTTTTTGCCTTTCATTTGTTTTCGCAACGCAGAGCTAACTGTAAAATAACGACAAGTGGGAAGAACCACAGGAAAAACGCAAGCGCGTTGAAAAGAGTGAAAAAAGGGGGTAAGAAGAGAGGCCGCGTGTCGTTAGAAAAGGAAAAGTGGTGAGGCAGGAAAGGAGGCGGGGGTGAAGAGTTCCCTAAGGGGAGGGGGTGCCGGGAGGATATTGCCAGCAAAAGAAAATGGTCAACACAATAGGGAGAGAGGGTGGGCGGACGGGAAAAACCCTGTGGATGTTGGGGCCGGTTAAGGCGAGGGTGAAGAAAGAATTTGACCATATGTTTTCGGGAAGGGGATCTTAAGGAGAAGATAGTGGGTGACAAACACTTGTTCATTCGTGAGCATATTCATATCACTCTGTACAATTTCAAATTACTCTAAAACATCAAGTCTTTTTGCCCTTAAGGCCTGTTTACCGATACATTAACACGTACAATTTAATGTACGTTAGCATGTATGATTTTTGTGGACCGGAACGGAACATGTACGAATGCATGAACCGAATTAGAGCAGGTTCTATGTTCTGTGCATGCATTCGCACATGCAGGCGATGAATCATGGAATGAAAAGCCATAAGTTTGTGTGAGTAATGAGGTCTTGAACTTGCTGGGATGACATGATTTTTTTTAGTCATAAAAAGGGCCTTTTTGCCTTGGCGGTGTGCACGGGAAAATACCCAACAAAAGTAGCCTGGCCAGAAGGTTGTAAAGACGATTCTATCTTTGAGAATAAAAGTAGCCCAAAAAAAGTGTTACCCACAAAAAGGGTAAAATGTGCATGAGAAATTGTCAGATTTAAATTTGAGGTAGTTCGGATATGATAGAAAAATGGGGAAAAGTCCTTGACTATGGATTGAGAAGGAAATTCATTACCCCATAGTGACATCATTACCATGTGAAATAAAATGGTTACAGGCAATTAAATCTAAATACCTCCGCATAAATGACTATACAACTATACTACTATAGACTTTTGTCTAAAATATTGTTTTCCCGAATTGTTTTGATGCTCTTCGCGATCTGCACTGGTTGAATTTGTCTGTAATTCCTTTTATTTACTTCCTCTCTTCTATTTATCTACCAATGGTGAAAATGTAAAAGCTGTGCATAAATTTTCTCATAGGCCTCAGTGCACACGAAAATAAAAGATATCTTTATAATTACTATTGATATTATTATTATATAATACTATAAGATTGTACACAACAAACTGTAATGTACGCAGCGTCACGGCATTCCGTACCATAGAGGTTCTATGTTCATATACATATACATAATACCACGCAAGCCGCCTAAAAGGCGTGTGGCAGGGGGTGAAGTGCTGTATCAAGTTGGGACTAGCGTTGATTAAAGTCCTTTATGGTTCGGGGGAAAACGAATTCCCATATCTATCCGTTCGGCAAAACATCTCTCTTAATTTATTGCTTCTATCGGACCTGGAAATATAGTGTAGTTATAATATTATGTTCACTTTGTCGGTCTTAAAATATCCATTCTCAATTTTTCAAGCAATCTAAGCCTAGCGCGCAGCCTCCGAGTCTCCAGCGGCTCCCAGCCTAATTCGCTTAACATCTGGGTAACACTGTCTGTACGCCCGTAGCAGTTTTTGACGAAACGCGCATCCTTCCTTTGTATTTTATTCAGTTCGCGGATTAAGTCTGTCTCCACCGGATCCTATACGCTCGCAGCATATTCAAGGTGCGGTCGGACGAGAGCGAAATAGCACCTTTCTTTAATGTCTCATCCGAAAATCTTCCCACAATACGCTTGACTAATCCTAATTTCTTCAGGGCTATACCGCAAATATTCTTTATATGTGTTCCCCACGTAAGGTTCGAGGTTATCGTAACTCCCAGGTACTTCACTTCGTCTGTTGCTTTTATGTTAATGCCATCCTCTGCAAAAACATAGTTAGAGTTAGACGAATTCTGCAAGAAATGTACCGCTATGCATTTGCTCAGATTAAGTTCGAGTCCCCACTCTTGGCTCCAGAAATGAACGTTGTTTAAGTCCGATGATAGAACTTCATAGTCAGAGTGATCACTAATTTCGGGATACATGACAGCGTCGTCAGCAAATAAGCGTATTTTACTGCTAATGCGGGAGCAGAGATCGTTAATGTATATAATGAACAACAGGTGCCGATTACGCTTCCTCGTGGAACACCTGATGTAACTTTTACAACATCAGAGCTAATTCCGTCAAGAACGACTTTTTGTTTACGATCTCTGAGAAAGTCGCGTATCCAGTTTACAACTGTCTCGTTTAATCCGCATGACTGTAATTTGTATAAAAGTTTGTTGTGAGGTACAGTGTCGAAAGCTTTCTTAAAATCTAGAAATAGTGCGTCAACTTGTCTTTTCGATTCACCACATTTTATAACGTCGTGAAGAAAGAGCGCGAGGTGTGTTTCGCATGATTCAACTTTACGAAATCCGTGCTGGCAGTCATGGAGCAAGTTACGTCTCTCCAATAAAGTCATGAGATTGCTAACGATGATATGCTCAACTATCTTGCCTATAATCGATGTTAATGAAATCGGACGGTAGTTGCCTGGGTCATGCCTCTTTCCCTTTTTGAATATGGGTATAACGCTTGCAATTTTCTAGTCTTTCGGTAACTTCCCTTCGGAGAGTGACTTCTTGAATATGATCTCTAAGTAATCTGCGATCTGTGGAGCTTACTCCTTGAGGACACGCGCGGGTATTCCCTCCGGACACAGAGATTAGCTATTCTTAATCGATTGTAGTTGTTTAGTTATCCCATCCCTTTGAATACATATTTCTTCCATCGATTCCTCAGTATATGGGATGTCTAAATTAAATTGAGTATCGTCAGTAGTGTATGCACTTTCGAAGTGGGAATTTAAAGTGTTAGCGTTGTCATTATTTTCGGTGACAAGTTTACCATCTTTATCAAATAACGAATCTACGGTTGAATGTTTTCCCTGAAGCTCTCTTGCGTACGACCAAACGGATTACGGATTTTCTTCGAGATCTTCACCGAGTACTTTTTTTTTAACTTTCGCATTGCAGTTCGCATAGATTTTTCGGTTATTGAGCATTGTGCAGCGTAACTTTCTTTAGCTTCAAGTTCCTTCGATTTATTACGTGACGTAATGGACTTTTTATACAAGTTACATAGTTTTTCTCTGTTTCCTAAGTTCCCTTCTGACATCTTTGTTATACCAACGAGGTTCCTTATCATCACATTACAGTTTTTGCGGAATATGTTCGTTGATTCCTTGGCGCAGAATTACTAAGAAGTGTTTACATGTTACATCTGCGCTTTGGTGCTTTGATGTAACTACGAATTTTTTGTAGGAGTTTTTAAACCACCCCGGAAAATTTAGTGAAGTTGCATTTATGAAATAAGTAAATATTGCGCTTTGGGTTTACGGCTGAAACTACATCAATTTTTTACGGTGCAAGGATAACTCTGTGATCGCTTATACCGTCAATAACATCGACTTGTTTTATCAACTTAGGATGGCTTACTGCTAAATGGTCTAATATCCTACTTCCTCTCGTAGGCTTGTCAGCTATTTGGGCGAGAGAGTGATTTGCAAGCATGTTGAGTAATACCTCGCTGTTCCGTACCATCAGGGAGCTACCGCGGACTGCGCGCACGGCAAACACTTCTTTTTTTATTTTTCTTGATGCTAACGGTCGTAGTTGATTTCTTTGGATGGACACTGGGACAATGGGAATCTCTGTCGGACCGTAGATTGAAAAGTAGACAAAACCTTTTAGATAAATTCAAGAGCAGTGTCTTCTCTGACGAGGGTAAACATATCTTACGGACGCCAACATACTACGGAAGAACAGATCACATGAGTAAAATAAGAGATAGATTGTAGAACAGACAGATTCCGAATGTCATTTTTTCCACGATCAATGAGAGATCATAACGGCAGCAATAGAACTCGTAAATAGATTGCATGACTTGTAGTGTAACCTACTAACCTATGTAAAACTTAATGCATGCTTCTTAATTCAATTATTATTTCTAACAGCATATAGGAGTATAGTTTGTTAGTATACGGGAGGTTTTTTTAGACGGTATGGTGTGCATGTGGAAGTCCAATTTCATGCTGCATGCTGGTGATTGACCACCCCCTGCCAAAAACCCTAGAGGTGGCTCGCAGGGTATTATGTAGATGTAGACACTCTGAAGAAGGTAAGTTTGGATTGAACTGCCATTGACTAGGACACATCTCGCCCTCATTGCAAATAGACCTCGCCTAGATTTCACCTACATTTCGATTTCACCTCGGCGAACCCCTCATTCCACGCAAACTCAATTCACTCTGGTCGAATGCCTTCGTGATTCATTTATATGCAACAATGACTGCAGAACGAGACAGTGTCATACTTTCCATTTCCGTTACATTTCACGCATCACTGTTCTCATTCGTATGCTGCAACCTTCTCCCCAATTAGTATGATGAGCTGACTTAATATTGATGTGAGAGCCTCAAAACACCTTACAAGGGAAATTCTGACAAATAGCATTAATCCCTGATATTTTTCTCGGAAGAACTCTTTTCTGGGTATTTAAGGGTACTCAGGGTACGCTAAATGGGCGCTATTACATGCAATCAACGCCATAGCCGAATCCTGGATGGAGATTTCCTCTTCTACGATCTCAAATTGCTGGAAGTCGTCCGGATTCCCTTTGATAGCGATTCATGAGGGCGTCCCGAAGGTTGGCATTCGATGCCAGGGGCGCGGCTAGGAAATGAGGCTGGGGGGGGGGGTTAAGGTGCAACTAATACCGGGGTGTCTGGGGGTTTGGAAGAGCCACCAGGAAAAGCGGTAGGTGCGAGATATTTAAATTGCGGAATTTCAAGAAAGCTCAAAATGGTGAGTTTTACGACTTTCTGAGGGATATTTTATTAATCCTTACATTATTCCATTCCACCGAAGAAAAAAGAAGCTTACGCTGCCCTCCAAAAGAAATTAAGATCTGGTGAACGATTTTGAACCCTAATTTAAGCCATTTATGCAAGTTAGAAGCCATGGTGGAGGCAGCGATGGAGAAGATAATAAAGAAAAAAAGAATCGCAGATTTTATTGGTAATACCTTATCGTGTATGTAATTCGAGAATCCAGACACGCAATACGCCAACTATCGTCCAAATTCGGAAGTAGAATCCCTAGGATACCTAAGGAAATCATGGCGACAAATCATTGGGGTTGTTGAGTATTTTCTGATTTTTCTAATTATATTTGTGGTAAAAGGCTATCATAATGTCGTAATTAATATGTTAAGTGCATTCATAATAATGTATAATGTCTTCCAGTTGCCATTGATTGCAAAAATTCATCATTTGCTGTGACAGTGGTTTGAAGGTTAATAGTGTTAGTGATTTGAGTCTCGATTTGCTTTCCAGAATAAAAACTGAAGTATCTTAAATATTGGGCTCTATTTACCACCAACTTGTTTCAGGCTACTCGAAATGAAGAGGCACTTCCAACTCTAACCATGAACTTTATTCCGTCCACGCCTCCCCCATTCGGAGACGTCTTTCTTTCCGAAACCTTTGTTCACTCCCTCGAGCAGCCTTTTACTATTCTTCCTGACCCCAAACTTACACATCTCAAACCCCTTCCCCACCATTTCCCATTCGCTACCTCCCTCAGGTGTCTGAACTTGAGTGCATCTTAAAAAATACGGCCCCCGAACGTACAAGACTCAGGCAAGGCTGGAAGCCCTTTCCCCACCCTTCTATCTGCTGTCCCCTTCTTCCCTCGTGATGCTGACCACACTTCCTTCCTCATGCAATCCCCATCCCACCCTTATTCACCCACATGGAAGCATTTTCCCACTGTGGAGAAGGGCATGGTTCATCTTCACCGGCAACGGGGGTGGAGATGGACAAAATTCCGTCGTAATCGATTGATCGTATCAAATGGTGATCGGTTCCCAAGCAGCGATTCCGTGTAAAAATCGGGAAGGCTTAATCGATTATTTTGAAAATCGGTAGAATCGTATGATTTTTCAGTAGGCATCGATTCATATGATTCTACCGATTATGTGCAGGCAACAAATCATACGATTATACCAATTCTATCTTGGATAATCGCAAGGATATCATACGATTTTTCGATACGAATTTTCCCTATCACAAGTAATTCAAATATACTGTGATATAATTTCTATATAAAAATGTAGCCACCCGTACTTGGTTATCACGCGATTAGAGATATATGAAAACAACAACTAGTGGTGCCAATTTTTTCAAGTGAAGATCGAACTTTAATAATCGATTCAACGATTAAATCGAAACTCCATAATCGATTACATAATTGAAACAATCGGACCACAATAATCCCTTATCATAAAAAACGATTATTTTCACCCATCACTAAACTGTGGTAAGTTTCTCACCGGAGAGAGGCTGGAGAAGTATCTTCCATTATCGGGGAAATGAAAAGGAAAACTTAGTTATCTGCATGCATTTTATTGGCAACAGAATGTGTTTTGTGATTTCTCGACATGTTTTCAGTCTGTCCTAGATTCCGTGAGACTTGATGGATTAGCATTCCTCCGCAATTTGTTCATCCAGAACTCGACTGGATTACTTGCCTCGCTAATGCCGTACTTAACCCTAATCATTGTAGCTAAGTTAGGAAGCACGAGTAACATAATCGGGAAAACTAAAGGAAACACTAAATTTTTAATTTGAATTATCTTATCTCCATTAGATTTAAAAATAAGCAATCTGCTGAATATTTGAAAAAGATAATAATAATATATAATTCACCTATTTTCTCATACAAAATGATGACATAGGCTTTGTCAAAATTAAACACATTCCAGGACATAATATAAACATTTAAGATTGAACATACTACTACGGGATGTGGGAAACACACATTTGAAGGAGTACTCTAGTCATAACTATAAAATAACGACACGTGCGAAGAACCACGAAAAAACGGGAGGGGGGATGAAAAGGCTGAAAAAAGGGGGTTAGGGTAAAAAGAGAGGCCCCGTGTCTTTATGAAAGGAAAAGTAGTGACGCAGGAAAGGAGGCGGGGGGGGGGGGGAGGAGTCCACCAGGAGGGGAGGCGGGAGGAAGTTGCCAGAAAAAGAAAATGGTCAACACAATACGGAGAGAGAGTGGGCGGACGGGAAAAACCCTGTGGATCGGTTGGGGTCGGTTAAGGCGTGGGTGAAGAAAGAATTTGAACATCTTTTTCGGGAAGGGAATTTTAAGGAGAGGAGAGTGGGTGACAAACACTTGTTCATTCATGAGCAGTGGCGCCGACTCCATGGGGCATGAGGGGGCCCGAGCCCCCTCAAAAATTCGTTATGGGTGTGAAGAAAAAATGTCAGGCTTGCCGATTTTCGCGGAGGGCCCAGATATTGAGATTCGAGTTATCAGGGTTCTAATGTTGATCCTATGACTCTTCCAAAATGCTTAAAAAACTTCAAACTCACTACTTACAAAATTTCCCGGGCTAAGATTTGGGTCCCACAATATTTTTTGAATGTCGGCGTCCCTGCTCATGAGCATGTTCATATCACTCTGTGCAATTTTAATTGCTCTAAAACATCAATTCTTGTGCCTTTAAGGCCTGTTAACACGATAAATTAACACGTACGAGTTAATGTACGTATGTGTGAATGTAATTTGTGGACCGGGACGGCATATGTACGAATGTATGAACCAAATTGAAACTGGTTCTATTTTTTCTGCATGCATTCGCACAAGTTGGGTGGTTACACTGTGCATTTTTGCGTTCACTCTCGCGTGCATGCATTTAGGCATTCTCATTTCATGAATTTAGGCATTAACCCGTACGAGTTATTGCACTGTGTAAACAGGTCTTTTCTTTCGAAGTGTAGAATTTCAGGTTGAAAATGGCAACAATTAAAGTCTTTAGAAAGTTTTTGGCGAGAAGTGACGTTTCATCCCCAATTTTCCAGCACCTTCTACGTTCCTCCGTTCCGGTAATGAAACCTCTACCTGTTTGACTGATGTAACACATGTTGCATGATTCACAATTAACTTCATTAATCCCAGGTTGATGGATGGAATCTATTTTGTCTTTGTTACGACACAAAACTTAACCGAGAGTGTAGGGGTTGTAGAAAGAAACATTGAATTACTTTTTGGGGAATTTTCGAAGCAAGCCTGTTTGAAAGATTTAAACATAAGCCAGAGCCATTTTTTTAGATTTCTCTGTGATGAGGGGAAGGAAGCAAAGCTGGGAAATGTCTCGCGTTTTCAACTTTCTCTGAAGGATTTTAGTAATAATGTTTACACTGTAGCCATTTTAAACTGCAATTGCTTTAATTTTGGAGAGTTCACAATTGAAATTCACTGCATTTAACGGTAGATTAACCAATCCATGTGACATGGGATAAAAAAAGGATAATGTTTGGGAGGTTGGATGGTATCTACATCTACATAGATTGGGAGACTTATAGCTTCATTCCTGGTGGGAGGGATAAAGTGATCTGCGAGGCTTTATTACACACTTTTACATCTAATTCATTGTTTCAAATAGCATCCGCACCAAACAGAGGAGAAAATATTCTTGATTTATTAGCGGCAAATATACCACATCAGGTAATAAACGTTGGCACTTTCGAAGGAATAAGTGACCATAATGTGGTAACTGCAAAGTTTTCTCTAAATACCGCTGTAAACCTTAAAGAAGAGCGTAAAGTTTTCATTTTTAAAAGAGCTGATTTTGATGGGTTTAAGAGTCATCTGAAAAATGCTTTCCCCGACTTTCAAGAATCAGTATTAAAGTTAAATGTAGAGAATACTTGGAAAGCTTTTCTTTCGCTCGTAACTTCGGGAATAAATAGCTACATCCCTAGTAAAATAGTAATAGAAGGCAGCGAACCGAGATGGTACGACGCGGAAGTGAGAAAATCATTGAGGCGACAGAGAGCGTGTCATGCTAAAATGAAAAAAGTCAGCACGGATTTATCCGCTAATTGGTGGGTTGTTTATATATTTTATTTCTACAGTAATGGCTTTATGATCTGAGAAACCAGGGTCGAAAATGTTAACTGAAAAATTACTTATTGGAATATTGGAATATATTCTGATGTGGGAAGTGATGCAGTGCGATAAGTTAAAAGAGTTCAAAGGATTTACTACTTTCATAACTTTGTGACGTCCTTCATTTGAGAAATAAATGTTAAAATCACTACATATCACCAAGGATTCTTGTTTTTTAGAACTAATTCAATGGTAGAATCGTTAAATTGTGTACAAAAATGTTAATTACCCCAGTTGACGAACGATACATTCAAACGACAAAAACATTAATTGACATCAATTTTAATATAGAGAATTCAATATGTTATCCGTTGGAGTCACATTTTTGAGATTAATTGTTTGGGAAGGAATGCCGTTTCTAAAGGCCGCTATACACGGCGAATGATTTCATTTGCATGATCATTCAGCATCATCATTCACCGTGTATAACGGAACAATTCGCGAATGAACCTTCATGCGCATGATCATTCAGTGGAAATTGGAACATGTTCTATTTTGCTCGCATGATCCTGTGAATTATAACGTGATCGTTCAGCATGATCATTCACCGTGTGTATCGGCCTTAATTAATATACCTGTTCCACCATTTTTCTAATCAGTTCTGCAGGAGTGATTCCCACAATAAAAATGAGAAACGCAAGCAAAATTAGTCTCATCCGGCTTCAACCAATGTTCCGTTAAACATATAACATTGAAATGGGCGAAATCCGATTCCAACAGGACAGTAAAATCATAAAGTTCATTCCGTAGAGATTGAACATTTTGGTAATAAACGTTCAATTTAGAAGTAATGTCACCGACTACCCTTCCGGCGTTGAGAGGCGTGGTTTTCGAATAGAATAATTATTAAAAACGACATTACCCGGCCAGAAATAAGGCTCTATCAGATTTTCACGAAGTTCACAATTCACAGAAACACGGAAGGATGCATATTTTCCACAAGTTACCTTGAGTTTTTCAGTATGTGTGTCCAAGACTGCATTGATGTCCGAGGATGCATTAATAGGTCCGAAATTTCAGATATTACATACTCCTCAACAGCAGTGACGCAGCGAGGAGGGGTTTTGGGGGATAAACCCCCCCCCCCCAGAACTCTAGAGCTTAGAGAAATTTTAAATTCAATCCATTTTACTTTATTGGATTGATATTACTGATAGAATAGTGTAAGGATTAATAAAACATCCCTCAGAAAGCCGTAAAACTCACCATTTTGAACCATTTATCTTAAAATTCCGCAATTTATTAATCTCTTGCCTACCGCTTATCATGGCGGGTAATCCATACACCCACACAAAACAGGATTAGTTGCACCTAAACGACCCCCCCCCAGCCTTAATTCCTTGCTGCGCCTTTGCATAACAGATTCCGCCGATGTGTCTGATTTGAAGTTCCATACGTGCAAAAGAGAACGTCGTGGAATTCCCTCGAGAGCACATTTTTTATCTGATGTGCCGCTGGATAACGGATTACGACGTTAACGTTTGTTTGAGACACGGATGCACGCATCATCAGACACGATTGAAGTCACAGCACCACCATCGGAAGCCGGGACGGAAGTAGCATTGGAGCTTACACAATTTCCAGAGATGTCGACTCACAAAAAATATTGGGGGGGCCCATAACGAGGATCTTTCCCAGAGAAATTTTATAAGTATTGAGTTTTAAGTTTTTTAAGCATTTTAGAGGATACATGTGATCAACATTAGAGCCCTAATAACTCGAATCTCGACACATGGCCACTCCGGGGAAAATCGACAAGCCTGACACATTTATTGGGTTATATGTTTCGTTTGTTCATTTCATAATATAATATTGTTTCGAATACAAAGTGATTTCATGACATTGGAATTTGAATTTTATATGATTAAGTTTTTTAGTGTCATCTTTCGATTGTTCTCCATGATTGCTATGTATAATATACATTCTTCGTAGATATTTTAAAAAATGCTAATAAGAGGAATACATTTTTTGTACATAAGAATATCCTGATGAAAGCATTTCAAAATATAACATCATTTCCAACTTATTACATATTGAATGGTTGGTAACTCTATATACACTAGTCATTCGAATGTAAACAAATAGTTATCGAGAAGGATAGCTTCGACTAAATGAGGAATATTAGTGTTTTTAAACTAGCTCGTGATGTTTCTACATCAACATAATACCCTGCGAGCCGCCTCTAGGGTGTTTGGCAGGGGGTGATCAATCACCAGCATGCAGCATGCATTTGGACTCCCATATGCACACACACTGTCTAAAAAACGTCCCGTATACTAACAAACCATACTACTATTTGCTGTTAGAAATAATAATTGAATGAAGAAACATGCATTAATTTTTACACAGGTTAGTAGACTACACTACAAGTCATGCAATCTATACATGAGGTCCGTCGCTGCCGTTATAATCTCTTATTGATCGTGGAAAAAAAAGACATTCGGAATCTGTCTGCTCTACAATCTATCTCTCTTATTTTATTTATATGATCTGATCTTCCGTAGTATGTTGGCGTCCGTAAGATATGGTTAATTTCGTCAGAAAAGACACTGCTCTTGAATTTATCTAAAAGGTTTAGTCTATTTTTCAATCTACGGTCAGACAGAGATTCCCATCCGAGTTTATCTAAGAGGTCAGTTACACTAACAAGACTATCGTAACGACTTTTCACATACCTGGCAGCTCTTCTTTGCACGCGTTCTAACTCTGTTATTAAGCCTTTTTTATGAGGGTCCCAAACACTGGCAGCGTATTCCAAATGTGGTCTAACGAGGGAAATATAGCTAATTTCTCTCACTTTGTCGTCGCACTTTCCTAATATTCTTTTAACAAAACCCTTTTTATGATTAGCTTGACCGGTTATTTCTCGAATATGTTTATTCCACGATAGATCAATATTGAGTCTAACTCCTAGATATTTCACGGATTCAACAGCCTTTAATTGGGTGTCCCGAATGATATAGCTACTTAGAAGGGAGTTATTCTTCTTCCAGAAATTCATTACGACGCATTTTTTTCAAATTTAATTCTAACTGCCAATCATCGCACCAAGCTTGGATAGCAGCAAGGTCATTCGTTAGTTCATCTATATCTTTGCTGGAACGGATTCCTTGTAAACTACAGCGTCTGGTACTGGTAAGTATTTACTTGTAGCAAAAATAGTCAGTCTAATTATTTAGTGTCCAAAACAGTTGACTACTACGACATATTGGACGTGTTGGTCTAATCTCTTGTACGTATTCAGTAACCATGGTTTTTTAAGGTTAGTCTAGTGTTTTAGGTAGAGGAATCATTCGTTTTTGACGAATAATAAGTTCACAGATAATAGTAAAATATTACGAAGAGGCGTGGTATATGCATAAAGGGGAATATTTTACTACGAACTATTGACAATATGATATTGATCCGAACGCATTACAAACGGAATGGCTGGTAACACTATACATATTTTTATCCGAACGTAAACAACGCGTTGTCAAGAGTTTGTGCCTCAACGGAAGGATGAAAGTAAGTGTTTTAAACAAGCAAGTGATGTGTCTTCGTGACAATATTATGACTGGTATGTTGTTTCAAGTTGTGTTGACGTTTAAGAATCGGAAGAAGTCTGTCCATTTTTTTGAGTCCGAAATATTTGACTAGTAACATTCAAATAAACAGCGTAGCATCCAGTTTTCGTGAAAGAAACTTGATTGCAGGTGGATTTTTCAACGTGCCTTCTATAGATTGGTAGACTTATAGATTCATTCCTGGTGGAAGGGATAAAGTGATCTGCGAGGCTTTATTACACACTTTTACATCTAATTCATTGTTTCAAATAGCATCCGCACCAAACAGAGGAGAAAATATTCTTGATTTAATAGCGACAAATGTACCACATCAGGTAATAAACGTTGGCCCTGTCGAAGGAATAAGTGACCATAGGATAGTAACTGCAAAGTTTTCTCTAAATACCGCTGTAAACTTTAAAAAAGAGCGTAAAGTTTTCATTTTTAAAAGAGCTGATTTTGATGTGTTTAAGAGTTATCTGAAAAATGCTTTCCCCGCGTTTGAAGAATCAACTTTAAAGCTAAATGTAGAGGATTCTTGGAAAGATTTTTTTGCTCGTAACTTCGGGAATAAATAGCTACATCCCTAGTAAAATAGTAAAATTAGGCATCGAACCGAGATGGTACGACGCGGAAGTGAGAAAATCATTGAGGCGACAGAGAGCGTGTCATGCTAAAATGAAAAAAGTCAGCACGGATTTATCCGCTAATGAACGCGAGTTAATAATTAAAAAATATGGGATGGCTATAGTCGCCACGAAGGAAGCGTTCTGGAATGCATTCACGAATTTTAAAAGAAAAACACTGGTGAAGCAGTTTCGGGATAACCCAAAAGCATTTTGGTCATATGTTAGGGAAGTTCAAGGTAAACGATCTACCGTATGTTCGCTGAGAAACGACTATGTAGATGTGTTGACAAGCAGTTACGATAAAGCCAATTTATTAAATTCCTACTTTAAGAGCGTGTTCACGGAGCCTTCCGAAAACTCACCCGAGACCGATGACAATCCCTGTATACATACGATGCCAGCTATTGACATTAGTACGCTCGGAATAGAAAATATATTGAAATCGCTCAGTCCAAATAAATCACCTGGTCCAGAAGAAATCCCTTCTCGCGTATATAAAGAACTAGCCTCAGAAATTGCCCATTACTTGAAGTTAATATTCAGAAAATCCATCAAGCAACACGAAGTACCTAATGACTGGGAAATCGCTAATGTAACGCCTATATTTAAAAGTGGAGACAAGGAACAGCCATCTAATTACAGGCCGATATCTTTATCGTCCATCTCTTGCAAAGTCCTTGAACACATCGTAGTCAGCTCGGTAATGAAACACCTAGACGCGCAAAACTTATTAATAGGAACTCAACATGGATTCAGGAAAAGCAGATCGTGCGAAACTCAGTTAGCGCTTTTCGCCCACGATATTTTAGCCTCCGGTGAAGACAACCACTCCTATTCCTTCTTTATATAAACAACATTGGCGAAGTAGTACGCAGTAAGTTACGATTATTTGCAGACGACGCTGTAGTTTACAGAGTAATTCGTTCCAGCAAAGATATAGATGAACTAACGAATGACCTTGCTGCTATCCAAGCTTGGTGCGATCCTTGGCAGTTAGAATTAAATTTCGAAAAATGCGTCGCAATGAATTTCTGGAAGAAGAATAACTCCCTACAGCGTAACTATATCGTTCGAGGCACGCAGTTAAAGGCAGTTGAATCCGTAAAATATATAGGGGTTAGACTCAATAGTGATCTATCGTGGAATAAACATATTCGAGAAATAACCGGTCAAGCTAATCGTAAAATGGGTTTTGTTAAAAGAATATTAGGAAAGTGCGACGACAAAGTGAGAGAAATTAGCTACTTTTCCCTCGTTAGACCACATCTGGAATACGCTGCCAGTGTTTGGGACCCTAATGAAAAAGGCTTAATAACAGAGTTAGAACGCGTGCAAAGAAGAGCTGCCAGGTATGTGAAAGGTCGTTACGATAGTCTTGTTAGTGTAACTGACCTCTTAGATAAACTCGGATGGGAATCTCTGTCTGACCGTAGATTGAAAAATAGACTAAACCTTTTAGATAAATTCAAGAGCAGTGTTTTTTCTGACGAAGTTAACCATATCTTGCGGACGCCAACGTACTACGGAAGATCAGATCAAGTAAGTAAAATATGAGAGATAGATTCCAAAACAGACAGATTCCGAATGTCATTTTTTCCACGATCAATAAGAGATTATAACGGCAGCAATAGACCTCGTAAATAGATTGCATGACTTGTAGTGTATTCTACTAACCTATGTAAAACTTAAAGCATGTTTCTGAATTTCTATTCTATTTCTAACAGCATATAGTAATATAGTTTGTTATTATACGGGACGTTTTTTGGACGGTGTGATGTGCATGTGGGAGTCCAAATGCATGCTGCATGCTGGTGATTTATCACCCCCTGCCAAACACCCTAGAGGTGGCTCGCAGGGTATTATGTAGATGTAGATGTAGACGTGATAATTTTAAATTATGATAAATAATTTTGCATTGTTGTTTCGCTTTCGTTGACTTGAAAATTATGCCTCAATACGCTGGCCGTCTTATGTTATCGGGTTTCATTCTTCACTGTGTTTAAAATGATACTGTTACACGCTGATATAGAAACAGATATTTTAGTTTGGAACTAGAAATAGAAAATTAGCCCAGTAGTTCAAATTCGAGCATCATTGAAACTATATTTCATTGATAAAGGGTTGTATATGTTTCGTTTTTTCATTTCATAATGTTATATTCTTTCGAATACAGAGCGATTTCATGACTTTGAACTTTGAATAATCTATAATTAAGTTTTTTAGTATCAACTTTCGATTGTTTTCCACGAATGCTATGTCATAATATATATTCTTCGTGGATATTTAAAAAAATGCTAACAAGAGGATTCAATTTTTTGTACAGATGAATATTGTAACAAAAACTATTCAAAATATAACAACGATTCCAACTTATTACATACTGAATGGTTGGTACCTCTATAAATATTAGTCTTTCAAATGTTAACAAATAGTTATCGAGAGAGATAGCCTCGACTAAATGGGGAAGATTAGCGTTTCGCCAGAAGTGACTCTAACCTCATTGAAGACTGCACCGTCTAATACTACTCTTTGGACGCGGTTGCTCAAAAATTCTCTTATCCAGGAAATGACATCTTCGTCTAGACCATAAGATTTCAGTTTTATTATGACTTTCCGTGGGGTACTTTATCAAATGCCTTTTTGAAATCAAGAAAATCGTGTCTACTGGAATGTTGTCCGGCTGTGTCACCCAGGGGCGCAACCAAGAATTTAGGCTGGGGAGGGGGGGGGGGTTTAGGTGCAACTAACAACGGGGTGTGTGGGGGTATTGAATATCCACCAGGATAATCGGTAGGTGCAAGATTAATAAATTGCGGAATTTTAAGAGAAACTGTTCAAAATGGTCAGTTTACGGCTTTCTGATGGATATTTTATTAAACGTTACACTATTCTATTCTATTAGAAATATGATTCCAATTAAGTAAAATGGATTAAACAGAAATTTATCTGAGCTGTGGGGGGGGGGTTTAACCCCCAAACTCCCCCCCCCCCTCGCTGCGACACTGCCCACGCCTGCACGTGAAAGCTGGGAATTCAATTAGTTGAATATTGATGGATCGTTCGTGATCGATTCTTTCCAAATAATTGGATCACCCAGTGATTCAAATGACACATGATTCTTTGCGCAAAATAAAGTCCATCATCAGTTAGTCCGACTTCCGGTTTCTTCGGTGTTTGGATCAATCAGCGAGTCATCACTCAGCGAGTCTTCCTGTTTATTCAGTGATTGTGGCTGAGTCCTTACTTTTGGTGTGAAAATGTCTGACGTTGTGCCTTTGTGAATCCAATTGACGTTTTCACCCATATTCTTCCACATAATCGCTTTTTTCACCCACTTCGCAACGTAATTTATAATCTCCGCGCTGTATTATAAGCGAATTTTGAGAATGTCAATTGGCATACGATACATAATTTATACACGTACAATTAACCCGTAATTCCCCTGACGGTACGTGGGGCTCTTAACTTCGAACTTTTTGGTATTTTACGGATTACATTGGTCTAATCAAGATATGTATTCAAAATGTGTGAAAAACATTCTGCTTGAAATTTACCCATTATTCCCCAGACTGCACATAGGGCTTTTAACTCCGGTAATTTCGTATTTTACGGTTAATTATGGCCTAATTAAGATTAATTTTCGGACAAAATTAATATATTCAGCATAATGATATGTTCGGAGACTAAATTCTATCACTAACCGAAGTGTGGTCTCCCAACTGAACGAACAGTTAGATAGTGATATGACAAAAGGCCGTTTAGCTCTTGAGACAATTTTAACTACCGTGCAATTTCTATGCCGACAAGCACTAGCAGTTATAGGGCACGAAGATGTAAACTCAAATTTTTTTCATTTGTTGGAACTCCGAAAGAATGACGTACCTGAGTTAAAAGATTGGTTAGGGCGTTCGGGGTACAAGTGGACATCCCACGATATCGCTAATAAAAAAACAGCCGGTCTTAAAAAACATGCATGATGTAAGAAAGTACATTACACAAGAGCCTGCAATGGGAGAAATGTCATGCGAAGAAGTGAAGTGCATTAAGTTTCTCCAAGTAGTTCCAATAACGACAGCGACAGCAGAACGGTCATTTAGCGCCCTTAGACGTCTGAAATCATATCTTCGATCAACAATGGGACGGAAGCGATTGAACAACTTAGCTGTTCTCCATGCCCAACGAGATGTTTTGGATGAATTGGATATCCGACCAGTCATCAACGACTTCATATACAGTAATCCGGTCAGACGGTCGACATTTACACCTTTCTAAAGACACTCTTGCACAAAGAATTATATTAATAGAAATATTAAAAAATTTTATGAAACAGATATATGCATGCTGAATGTTACATTTTCAGTTTCAAAATGTTAGTGATAGGTCAGTACTGTATTTATATATTATGATTATATCTATGTTTCGTACTATAGCATTGTATTATTTATTTTTAAGTACTAAAGTATTTTTAGAGTGTAAGACCCAATTAAAACCCGCAATTTACATACTTGTTGACTGAAATCATTAGACGTACTTTATAAGCATTGCTAACTGCATTTAAGGATTAAAGTTGAGATATTGTTTTAATTAAATGAACCCGGAATCTTCTTCAAAGTAAACCTAAATTAGCTACATCGCTTATCAATCAAAGCGCTATTGCTGAGCAACAACAATATTCTATGTTTTATTCTTTTCATGATAGTTTAGTATTTATTTAAATATAATTTTAGTTTTTTCAGAGCTATATATTTATTGCTCTGTAATAGTCTATGAGCGTAATTATAACTGTAAATGAAATTAGCTTTTTACCAAAATACCGTGCTGTTGATGTTTTGCTTCTTTTTTCAAAGCCAAAAAATGTGTCAGGCTTGTAGAGTTTCCCCAAGTGTCGAGTTATAGAGAGTCGAATTTTTGGGGTTCTAATGTTGATCATATGACCCCTCTAAAAGGCTTCTAAAAAACTCACTATTTTTCATCTAAACTTTAGAAATTTTTCCGGGGCAAGACCCGCGGTATGGGCCCCCCAATATTTTTTATAAGTCGGCGCCCCTGCTTTAATACAGGAGATGAAAAATTTAAATTAAGCAGTTTTCATATATATAATATAAATATTTTCATATTGCGTTTATTGATATCAATTTCTTCAATCTTACGACCATAATTCACTAATGTCATGCGATTCATTTCAATGGATAGGTCTTCATCCGTCTATGATCAGTGATGATTGTTTAAACGGTTGGAATCTTTTGATTCCTGCCTCAGAAATTGACCCCACTTGCAGTTAATATTCAGTAAATCCATCAAGCAACACCCTCTACCTGATGGCTGGAAATCGCTAATGCAACGCCAATATTTAAAAGTAAAGGCAAGGAACAGCCATCTAATTACAGGCCGATATCTTTAACCTCCATCTCATGCAAAATCCTTGAACACATCGTAGTCAGCTCGGTAGAGAAACACCTAGACGAGCAAAAATTATATATGAGAACTCAATATGGATTCAGGAAATGCAGATCGTGCGAAACCCAATTAACGCTTTTTGCCCACGATATTTTAGTCTCCAGAGAAGACAACATTCTAGTAGACGCCATTTTTCTTGATTTCAAAAAGGCATTTGATTAAGTACCCCACGGAAAGACAATAATAAAACTGAGATCTTGTGGTATAGACGAAGATGTCATTTCCTGGATTAGAGAATTTTTGGGCGACCGCGTCCAAAGAGTAGTATTGGATGGTGCAGTCCCCAATGAGGTTAGAGTCACTTCTGGCGTTCCTCAGGCTAATTTCATAGGCCCATCCTATTCCCTCTTTATATAAACGACATTGGCGAAGTAGTGCAGAGTAAGTTACGATTATTTGCACGCGACGCTGTAGTTTGCAGAGAAATCCGTTCCAGCAAAGATATAGATGAACTAACGAATGACCTTGCTGCTATCCAAGCTTGGTGCGATGCTTGGCAGTTAGAATTAAATTTGGAAAAATGCGTCGTAATGAATTTCTGGAAGAAGAATAACTCCCTACAGCGTAACTATATCATTCGGGGCACCCAGTTAAAGGCAGTTGAATCCGTGAAATATCTAGGGGTTAGACTCAATAATGATCTATCGTGGAATAAACATATTCGAGAAATAACCGGTCAAGCTAATCGTAAAATGGGTTTTGTTAAAAGAATATTAGGAAAGTGCGACGACAAAGTGAGAGAAATTAGCTACTTTTCCCTCGTTAGACCACATTTGGAATACGCTGTCAGTGTTTGGGACCCTCATGAAAAAGGCTTAATAACAGAGTTAGAACGCGTGCAAAGAAGAGCTGCCAGGTATGTGAAAGGTCGTTACGATAGTCTTGTAAGCGTAACTGACCTCTTAGATAAACTCGGATGGGAATCTCTGTCGGACCGTAGATTGAAAAATAGACTAAACCTTTTAGATAAATTCAAAAGCAGTGTCTTTTCTGACGAAGTTAACCTTATCTTGCGGACGCCAACGTACTACGGAAGATCAGATCATATAAATAAAATAAGAGAGATAGATTGCAGGACAGACAGATTCCGAATGTCATTTTTTCCTCGATCAATAAGAGATTATAACGGCAGCAATAGACCTCGTAAATAGATTGCATGACTTGTAGTGTAGCCTACTAACCTATGTAAAACTTAAAGCATGTTTCTGAATTTCTATTCTATTTCTAACAGCATATAGTAATATAGTTTGTTATTATACGGGACGTTTTTTGGACGGTGTGGTGTGCATGTGGGAGTCCAAATGCATGCTGCATGCTGGTGATTGATCACCCCCTGCCAAACACCCTAGAGGTGGCTCGCAGGGTATTATGTAGATGTAGATGAAGAGGTCTAGTGGGTATCAAATATTGGCCGTGTTGGTCCAATTTGTAGTACGTCTTCAGTAAGCACGGATTTCTACCACATAAATGTATGCATTAATGATTACCTTCTTCAGATATATATTACCCTGCACCAGGGGCGCAACTCGGAATTAACGCTAGGGGTGGTTTTAGGCGAAAAACACTGGGTTGTCTCAGGTTGTGGAATACCCTGTGTAAGAGGGAGGTGTGTGCCCCCCCCCCCCCAGAAAAATCTCATATAAATGGTTCAAAATGGTGAAAGGAGTAGTAAAAAAGGAGTACTAAAACATTTCGAAGCAGGTACTTACTTCCCAGTTTCAATATATTACGGTGACAATCTATGTCCTGAATTTAGTTAGTGAACGCATTTCGTAAGCGGTAAAAATCCTATCCTTTCGAGTAAGCCACGCCATGCTTTCCTTACGGGAAAGACGGGTGTGAAAACCTGGGGTTTGGAAAAGTGCTTTTAGGTCATGGATTGACTATGATTCATAAATATTATCCTTTAACATTCCTCATTCCTTCAGCCTTGTAACTTAGTCATTTAGTAGGTCTAACGCCGATTACAAGTATTTTTAAAAATTAATACAAAAACCAACTGCACGGATTCCAAAGCTTTTCTTACGGGAAACCGTTCGTGTCAGGTTGAAGGGTACAGGGCCGTTTTGAAGAACGAGGGCCGAAAATGGAATCCGTATTCCGTAAATTTAATGTATTTCCAAAGTATTTTCAGAATTCCATCTGAATATTCCAGTTAAAAGTACTGAAAAAAGTCGTTGCAAGGGAAGTCTGCCATGTCATGCTTTCTTTACGGGAAATAAGTGTGTGGAAACCAGGGGCTTGAAAAAATGCTAATTTTAGGTTGCATGGTTTGACAATGATTAAAAATACCATCAAACATTTTAATTTCTTTTTCCTTGTGACTGAATCCTTAATAAGGCTCAAAACCTATCATATGTACTTTTAAAAATTCATTCAAAAACCCACGGCATGGATTCCATTGCTTTTCTCATGGGAAAACGGGCATGGAACGTTGAGGAGCATAGGGCCGTTGTTACGAAGGAAGACGGCAAAAAGATTGTGTATTCCATTACTTTAAGGTATTTGCAATGTATCTCCAGACTTTTATTGCTATACTTCATTTACAAATAGGGAAAAGAGTCGTTGCAAAGAGACTCTGCCACTCTATGCTCTCCCAATGGGCAATATGGGTGGGCTGGCCTGGGATGCGGATTGATTCTTAAAGTAAGGTTTCTCTTTGTCGATGTTTGAAAGGAAGCATTCAGCATTTCTTAAACATCGCACCTGGTCTTAAACATTGCAAATAGCCGATCGCAATTGGAAATATCATCAGCGCTAAAAATTCTTGATAACGGTTTTAAGAGTAATTTGTTCATCTTTACTTGTAATTATATTTATTTTATCAAATAAATGTATTTGTGTATTAAACACATAAGTAATTAGTAAATTATTTTTTTATTGATTACATTAGTTGTTTTCGTAGATGGAATGAGGCTAGGAATGTTGTGGGTACCTTCCGCAACCACATAGAAGAACATAAAGCTAAATATATAGTTTGTGTTAAAAGACGGGACTAGAAACCGTGACCTTATATTTTCCAACTGAAAATGCGACCTCAGCGCAATGGGGCCGGAAAAACAACCGCTCGTCAAAGTTAAGCAGGACTGACAAAAGATACATCAAGTATATCAGCAAAAGATATCATGAATTCTGAATAAAAATATTTTTGCGAGCTGCCAGACAAACAATCCGACCACCTTATTGCCCACATTTGCTACATCATGATCATACTACGGATGATCATATCGTATAAATAAAATAAGAGGGATAGACTGTAGAACAGAAAGAGTCGGAATGTGTTTTTTTCCACGATTAATAAGAGATTTTAACGGAGCCGATAAAAGTCATAAATAGATTAGATGACTTATAGTGTAGCTAGCCTTCTCTAAATACCGCTGTAAACTTAAAAAAAGAGCGTAAAGTTTTCATTTTTAAAAGAGCTGATTTTGATGGGTTTAAGAGTCATCTGAAAATGCTTTCCCCGAGTTTCTAGAATCAGTATTAAAGTTAAATGTAGAGAATACTTGGAAAGATTTTTTTCGCTCGTAACTTCGGGACTAAATAGATACATCCCTAGTAAAACAGTTAAAGAGGCAGCGAGCCGAGATGGTACGACGCGGAAGTGAGAAGATCATTGAGGCGACAGAGAGCGTGTCATGCTAAAATGAAAAAAGTCAGCACGGATTTATCCGCTAATGAACGCGAGCTAATAATTAAAAAATATAGGATGACTAAAGCCGCCACGAAGGAAGCGTTTAGGAATGCGTTCACGAATTTTAAAAATAAAACACTGGTAGAGCAGTTACAGGATAACCCAAAAGCATTTTGGTCATACCTGTATGTTAGGGAAGTTCAAGGTAAACGATCTACCGTATGTTCGCTGAGAGACGACAATGGAGATGTGTTTACAAGCAGTTACGATAAAGCCAATTTATTAAATTCCTACTTCAAGAGCGTGTTCACGGAGCCTTCCGAAAACTCACCCGAGACTGATGACAATCCATGCATACATAAGATGCCTGCTATTGACATTAGTACGCTCGGAATAGAAAATATATTGAAATCGCTTAGTCCAAATAAATCATCTGGTCCAGACGAAATCCCTTCTCGCATATATAAAGAACTATAGCCTCAGAAATTGCCCCCTACTTGCAGTTAATATTCAGTAAGTCCATCAAGCAACACGAAGTACCTAATGACTGGAAAATTACAAGTTATGCAATGTATTTACGAGTTCTATTGCTGCCGTTACAATCTCCTATTGATCATGGAAAAAATGATATTCGGAATCTGTCTGTTCTACAATATATCTCTTTTATTTTATTTATATGATCTGATCTTTCGTAGTATGTTGGCGTCCGTAAGATATGGTTAACTTCGCCAGAAAAGACACTGCTCTTGATTTATCTAAAAAGTTTAGTCTATTTTTCAATCCACAGTCCGACTGAGATTCCCATCCGAGTTTAACTAAGAGGTCAGTTACACTTACAAGACTATCGCAACGACCTTTCACATACCTTTCAGTTCTTCTTTGCATGCGTTCTAACTCTGTTATTAAGCCTTTTTCATGAGGGTCCCAAACACTGGCAGCGTATTCCAAATGTGGTCTAACGAGGGAAAAGTAGCTAATTTCTCTCACTTTGTCATCGCACTTTCCTAATATTCTTTGTGGTGTAGCCTACTAACCTACGTAAAGCTTAATGCATGTTACTTAATTTTATTATTATTTCTAACCAGGGGAGCATCCAGGAATTAAGACTAGGGGGGTTTTAGGCGCAACTATATAATACTGGGGGTTTGGGAGTTTTTGCATACCCTCCCGGGTAAGCGGGAGGTGCGGAGGCCCTACGCCAAAAAAATTAAAATGAACTCCAAAATGGTGATTTTTACTGTCTTCTGAGTGATATTTTATTAATCCTCACACTATTCTATAAAAAATATCAATCCAATTAAGTAAAACAGATTTAACTTAAAAATTTCTATGAGCTCTGGGAGGGGGGTTTATCCCCCAAACCCCCCCCTCACTTCGCCACTGTTTTAACAGCATATGGTAGCATAATTTTTTAGTCTGCGTGACGTTTTTTAGACTGTGTGTTGTGCATGTGGGAATCGAATTGCATGCTGCATGGTGGTGATTGATCACCCCCTGCCAGACACCCTAGAGGGGGCTCGCGGGGTATCATGTAGATGTAGATAAGCGGTAGGTGCGAGATTAATACATGGCGGAATTTTAAGATAAACGATTCAAAATGGTGAGTTTTACGGTTTTCTGAGGGATACTTTTATTTATCCTTAGATAATAACTCCGTACAATGCAGCTTTATCATTCGGGGCACCCAATTAAAGGCAGTTGAATCCGTAAAATATCTAAGGGTTAGACTCAATAATGATCTATTGTGGAATCTACAACTACATCTTCATAATACCCTGCGAGCCACCACTAGGGTGTTTGGCAGGGGGTGATCAATCACCAGCATGCAGCATGCAATTGGAATCCCACATGCACACCACACCGTCCAAGAAACGTCCCGTATAATAACAAACTATATTACTATATGCTGGTAGAAATAGAATATAGAATAGAAATTCAGAAACATGCATTAAGTTTTACATAGGTTAGTAGGCTACACTACAAGTCATGCAATCTATTTACGAGTTCTATTGCAGTCGTTATAATCTCTTATTGATCGTGGAAAAAATGACATTCGGAATCTGTCTGTTCTGCAATCTATCTCTCATATTTTATTTATAAGATCTGATCTTCCGTAGTACGTTGGCGTCCGCAAGATATGGTTAACTTCGTCAGAAAAGACACTGCTCTTGAATTTATCTAAAAGGTTTAGTCTATTTTTCAATCTACGATCCGACAGAGATTCCCATCCCAGTTTATCGAAGAGGTCAGTTACACTAACAAGACTATCGTAACGACCTTTCACATACCTGGCAGCTCTTCTTTGCACGCGTTCTAACCCTGTTATTAAGCCTTATTCATGAGGGTCCCAAACACTGGCAGCGTATTGCAAATGTGGTCTAACGAGGGAAAAGTAGCTAATTTCTCACACTTTGTCGTCGCACTTTCCTAATATTCTTTTAACAAAACCCATTTTACGATTAGCTTGACTGGTTATTTCTCGAATATGTTTGTTCCACGATAGATCATTATTGAGTCAAACCCCTAGATATTTCACGGATTCAACTGCCTTTAACTGGGTGCCTCGAATGATATAGTTACGCTGTAGGGAGTTATTCTTCTTCCAGAAATTCATTACGACGCATTATTCCAAATTTAATTCTAACTGCCAAGCATCGCACCAAGCTTTGACAGCAACAAGGTCATTCGTTAGTTATAGCAGGATACCAAATTGCATTTAATATTCAGGAATCGGTAAATATAGCTGAAATAGCCTATAAAGGCTGATTTACACGGGGTACGGAATTGCGCAGGTTAGAGCTGCATTAATTTCTAAAATGGCGTGGAATTGCGCGAATGCATGAACCAAAATAGAACAGGGGCTATTTTGCCATCTCGCATCCACGCATTCTCGCATGTGTTCTAGCAATTCACCGCATTACACGACGCAATTTTGACTGCGCCTTCGCACGTACGTCAGATTGCGGAATTCCGTGTACCGTGTAAAACGGCCTTAATAGCTCGCGGCGATTACTGAATGACTTTTCTAATGACCACAAATGCGTGACACTGATAAAAAATACACTATTCTCATTAGGGTAGACAATAAAAGTCAAATATGTTGTCTACCTTAAACACTGTAAACCTTCAAACCACACTCACAGCAAATGATGAATTTTTGCAATCAATGGTAATTGGAAGGCATTATTAACGTCCCTATAATAGCTGCGATTTGATTCACTGATTGGGTGATTGATACAAATTAGTAGCCCAAACTGTGATAGGTGTGGGTATATGGAATATTGGACGTAAAAATTAAAAAAAATTCATCGGGAGGAAAAATCTGAAATCATTAAAAAGTCGATAACTTTTCGAGATATATCGACTTGAATTAACATGGGAGCCTTATGGGACTAAAACTTTTTCACTTTTTTAATGTATTTATAAAAATGTGAAGAACATGACATTCCCTTGACATAAACTAGATTTTTTGGTTGATTTTTTGGTGTGGTTGTCAATGCGATGAATCAATATTTAGTATTTTTTATGATTTTTTGAAAGTGCCCCATGCTTTTCTTATGGCACTACGTAAAGAATTTTTTTGACCAACTTGCAATCATCGCAGGACAAATTCCTTGAAACGCAAGATACTAGATTTTTTGGTTGATTTTTTGGCTATCTCGGAATTTTCATATGTCGAAACTATTCCGAGGAATAAACGATTTCGACCTTCCATTGTAGAGGTGGTCGAATTTTCAATCTTGGATTTCGGCGTTGAGACATGTGCCATATGAAAATTTGGAATCTCCAAGAAAAACCGTTAGAGGGTTCTCCGAACCCTCACGTTTGAGCTTACTTTCGCCGTATCCCTCTTGGTTAATTAATAATTAAATTCCGAAAAATGTCCTGCAAGCGAAAAATCATTGTCGCCATTTTTTTGTGGAGCATGCAATCTTGAATATCTTAGCAACCGTTTAAGCTAGAGGAATGAAATTTTCAGAGTAATAATATTATTAAAATGGTCAACTTTTGCAATGATGACCATTCCGCTCGATCGATTCATGTGCGAGTTATATCGATACGAATCTCCTTGGATACGCTTTAATCGCTAATAACTTTTTAATTAATCAAGTTTTGAACATGAATGTCATACAAAATACGACTGAAAATGTCATTCATCCGACAAAAGTTAAATCAGGCGAATCGATTGATTAGACTCGAAGTTATGATCGATACAAGGTTGTATTCGATTGAGCCATTTTTTGGGCTTATTTACATTGTTACGGAAATAAAAATTTTAACAATATGTAAGGAAAAAAATGAATTATGCGCACACATAAATAATTTAGATGAATTATGTTTCCTACTGAAGATACATCGATTTGAATTTATATCTTTTTGTATTAGGCCCCCGTAAGAAATACACGCATCCCGTCCAATTACGTCACCAATATAAGAACATAGGCTAAATTTTGAAAGCGGGGATATTAGAGAAGGCAGGGATAAGGGAGTGACCATAGAAGGGATATCAATAGGATTGCGGATTTTACAGTACAGATGTCAGCAGTGTCTAAAGTACGATTCGATTAGTATAGCAAATACGCAAATTGGCATAACTTGATAAGTGTGTACGTTGGACCAATGAAACTTGGTAAACAGGTACATCTTGGTATTCCTCACGATACTCTATGGTAGTATGTTTTGTATTCAGTCTCACGTTCGATATATATCGAATCTACTTTTTCTTTAAATATATCGAATTGCTATAACATGTAGGATTTAACATTCAAGGACATAGTTTACTAGGGATTAAATAGTAGATACCCATAGACTGGATTTAAAACCAATAGCATTGCGGATTTTACAGTACAGATGTCAGTATGATCGAAAAATCGATTCGATTATTATAGCAAATACGTAAATGGGCATAACTTCAATAGATTTACCGTTGGATCAATGAAATTTGGTGAATGGGTACATATTGGTATTCCTCACGATACCCAATGAAAATTTGTTCTGTACGTAGTCTCACATTCGATATATATCGAATCTACTTTTTCTTAAAATGCATCGAATTGCTATAACATGTAGGATTTTACATCCAAGGACATAGTTTACTAGGGATTTAATAGTAGGTACCCATTGACTGGATTTTAAACCAATAGCCTTGCGGATTTTACAGTACAGATGTCAGTATGATCGAAAAATCGATTCGATTATTATAGCAAATACGTAAATGGGCATAACTTCAATAGATTTACCGTTGGATCAATGAAATTTGGTGATTGGGTACATATTGGTATTCCTCACGATGCACAATGAAAATTTATTTTGTAAGTAGTCTCACATTCGATATATATCGAATCTGCTTTTTCTTAAAATATATCGAATTGCTATAACATGTAGGATTTTACATCCAAGGACATAGTTAACTAAGGATTAAATAGTAGATACCCATAGACTGGATTTTAAACCTATAGGATTGCGGACTTTACCGTACAGATGTAAGTATGATCGAAAAATCGATTCGATTATTATAGCAAATACGTAAATGGGCATAACTTCAATAGATTTACCGTTGGATCAATGAAATTTGGTGATTGGGTACATATTGGTATTCCTCACGATGCCCATTGAAAATTTATTTTGTAAGTAGTCTCACATTCGATATATATCGAATCTACTTTTTCTTAAAATATATCGAATTGCTATAACATGTAGGATTTTACATCCAAAGGCATAGTTTACTAGGGATTAAATAGTAGATACCCATTGACTGGATTTTAAACCAATAGCCTTGCGGATTTTACAGTACAGATGTCAGTATGATCGAAAAATTGATTCGATTATTATAGCAAATACGTAAATGGGCATAACTTCAATAGATTTACCGTTGGATCAATGAAATTTGGTGAATGGGTACATATTGGTATTCCTCACGATGCCCAATGAAAATTTGTTTTGTACGTAGTCTCACATTCGATATATATCGAATCTACTTTTTCTTAAAATGTATCGAATTGCTATAACATGTAGGATTTTACATCCAAGGACATAGTTTACTAGGGATTTAATAGTAGATACCCATTGACTGGATTTTAAACCAATAGCCTTGCGGATTTTACAGTACAGATGTCAGTATGATCGAAAAATCGATTCGATTATTATAGCAAATACGTAAATGGGCATAACTTCAATAGATTTACCGTTGGATCAATGAATTTTGGTGAATGGGTACATATTGGTATTCCTCACGATGCCCAATGAAAATTTATTTTGTAAGTAGTCTCACATTCGATATATATCGAATCTACTTTTTCTTAAAATATATCGAATTGCTATAACATGTAGGATTTTACATCCAAGGACATAGTTTACTAGGGATTTAATAGTAGATACCCATAGACTGGATTTTAAACCTATAGGATTGCGGACTTTACCGTACAGATGTAAGTATGATCGAAAAATCGATTCGATTATTATAGCAAATACGTAAATGGGCATAACTTCAATAGATTTACCGTTGGATCAATGAAATTTGGTGAATGGGTACATATTGGTATTCCTCACAATGCCCAACAGAAATATGCTTTGTATGTTGTCTAACGTGCGATATATATGGAATATGCATTTTCTTCAAATATATCGAACCGCTATAACATATAGGATTTTACATCCAAGGGCATAGTTGGCCAGGTATTGTATAGTAGACACACAGACTGAAAATTAAACCAATTGCCATGCGGATTTTACAGTACAGATGGCAGTGTAATCGCAAGATCGATTCGATTATTATAGCAAATACGTAAATGGGCATAACTTCAATAGATTTACCGTTGGATCAATGAAATTTGGTGAATGGGTACATATTGGTATTCCTCACAATGCCCAATGAAAATTTGTTCAGTACGTAGTCTCACATTCGATATATATCGAATCTACTTTTTCTTAAAGTATATCGAATTGCTATAACATGTAGGATTTTACATCCACAGGCATAGTTGACCAGGTATTAAATAGTAGATACCCATAGACTGAAAATTAAACCAATGGGATTGCGGACTTTACCGTACAGATGTCAGTATGATCGAAAAATCGATTCGATTATTATAGCATATACACAAATTGGTATAACTTGAAAAGTATACCCGTTGGACCAATGAAATTTGGCGAATGTGCACATCTTGGTAATCCTCACACTGCCCAACAGAAATATGCTTTGTATGTTGTCTAACGTGCGATATATATGGAATATGCATTTTCTTCAAATATATCGAACCGCTATAACATATAGGATTTTACATCCAAGGGCATAGTTGGCCAGGTATTGTATAGTAGACACACAGACTGAAAATTAAACCAATTGCCATGCGGATTTTACAGTACAGATGGCAGTGTAATCGCAAGATCGATTCGATTATTCTATCAAATACGCAAATTTGCAAAACTTGATTAGTTTATACGTTGGTCCAATGAAATTTGGCAAATGGGTACATCTTGGTATTCCTCACAATGCCCAAATGAAACATATTTTGTGTAAAGTTTCACGTTCGGTATTAATCGAATCTACTTTTTCTTAAAATATATCGTATTGCTATAACATATAGGATTTTACATCCAAGGACATAGTTGACCAATATAATTATGTGGAAGATAGCCATAGACTGTAAATCAATAGCATTGCGGATTCAACAATACAAATGCCAGTATAATCGAAGAATGGATTCGATTATTATAACAAATACATAACATTGGCACAAGTTGAATAGTGTATCCATTGGACCAATTAAATTTGGTGCTTGGTACATCTTGGTATTCCTCACAATTCCCAAAGGTAATATGTTTTGCATGTAGTCTCACGATTGATGCATATCGAATATGCTTTTTCTTAAAATAAATCGAATCGTTATAACATAGGATATTGCATGCACGCACATAGTCGACCAGGAATTTTAGGGTTGATGATCAAAGATTGGAAGGTAAATCAATCGGATTGCGTATTTTCAATGCACGTGTCAGTATACTTGATAATTCGATACGATTATGATAGCAAGTATGCCAAATCTTTTTTGCAAATTGGAATATCTTGAGAATAACTATTTTTTAAGACCAAAGAAAGTAGAGGAATCGTTACAATTCAGTATTTTACAAACTGCATTATGGACATTCGTTTTGCAAGTGGAATATCTTTATATATTTATCTAAAGAATCTGCGTTGTATTTTCAAGAGTGGCTTATCACAATGCTTATGGACTTTAACAGTTGAAAAATAACCACATAATCAACACTCTCTTGAAATTTTTAAAACCTTATTCCGATTATGTGTCAATGGTTAACTTAATGGATCAAAGAATCAATTATCCGTCAAATAAAATCATATTGAAAATAACAAATATTTCTAACAGTGAAAAATTTAGTTCCTTACCCTTTCAAAAAACGGCGGGGAAATTTTTGAATATTAAACCACTTATGGGCACATGACTCGAAAATATGTGACACAACTATGTTTCCACCCCCCCTAATTACCCGCTTGATGAATTCAAGCGCCCAATCGACTCGTATGTTATTATGAATGCATTTAATATATTGATTACGACGTTATGAGAGCCTGTTACCACAAATATAATTAGAAAAATCAGAAAATACTCAACAACCCCAATGATTTGTCAACATGATTTCCATAGGTGGCTTGGAATCCTCGGAGTTCTACTTCCGAATTCGGCCGATAGCTGGCGTATTTCGTGTCTGGATTCTCGAATTACACACACGATAAGATATTACCAAAAAAAAATCTGCGATTATTTTTTTTTCTTTTTTATCTTCTCCATCGCCGCCTCCTCCATGGCTTCTAACTTGCATAAATAGGAACTAAATTAGGGTTCAAAATCGTTCACCAGATGAAAATTTCTTTTGGAGGGTAGCGTAATCTTCTTTTTTCTTCGGTGGAATGGAATAGCGTAAGGATTAATAAAATATCCCTCAGAAAGTCGTAAAACTCACCATTTTTTACCGTTTATCTTAAAATTCCGTCATGTATTAATCTCGCACCTACCGCTTATCTACATCTACATACACGAGCCACCTTCAGGGTGTTTGGTAGGGTGTGATGAATCACCAGCATGCAATTGGAATCACACAAGCACAACATACGGTCCAAAAAACGTCCCGTATACTAACAAATTATACTACTATATGCTGTTAGAAATAATAATTGTATTAAGAAACATGCATTAAGTATTACATAGGTTAGTTGGCTACACCACAAGTCATGCAATCTTTTTATTAGTTATATCGCTGCCGTTATAACCTCTTATTGACCGAGGAAAAAATGACATTCTCAATATGTCTGTTCTTCAATAAATCTCTCTTTTTTTATTTATATGATATGATCTTTCGTAGTATGATTATGAAGGAGCAGATGTGTTTTTTATTGTTTTTTTTTACAGATTTAAGTTAAACACTGTGCTGTTGCCATCCCCTCTCTCTCTCTCATATGGCGCGTGTATTTAGTTGCGTTTGATTTTCTTCCGAGTGTGGTTCTTTTTAGAGAGCTCATAAATGACAAAGTTAGCGGTGCGTGCTCGAAAGTGGATTGTGGATAAGACCAACGTCCTTACTGATACATTATTATACGTTCCCAGTGAAGAATAAATTTGAAAGCCTTTACCGTCGTCGCCTCTCGTCAGTGTTCTTACCATATTCTCGTGGTCACTTTCATAACCATTCCATTGATGATCCAAAACAGTCGCAATATTTAATTAACGGTGTCATAATTTTCCAAATATGTATTTAGTATGTCAAAACTTCAAGATTCTCTATTTAACCTATAACAGAAACTGAGGAAGCAATGTATTACCGTCCTAGCCGACGAAAAATCATCTTCATTATTGTAAATTCGTCTCCTTCCGTAGAAGTACCTCAGATATCAACTCGGAAATCCATTGATCTGTCAAAATAAATCCGTTTACTATCTGCTTTGCTAGAAAATTGTCCAGTTTTTCCATAAAATGCTTCAGCGCTCGCCGAATCTCACGTGTTCTTGTAGGCATGGGTTCGCGCTGATAGATATGGGTGAGCTAAGCCGGATGAGCGGATCCGAGCGTGTAGAACAGGCATAAAGAGAAACGGGGAAACCCAGGGGAAGAAGCAGGACTCGTGCCATAACTGTAGAAGAACAACACTGGGGAAAAAACCACACAAACGGGAAGGAAAAGGGGATGGAGAGGAATAGAAAGAGAAAGTTGAAAGAGCGTGCCATTTGAAATGGAGAGGTGGGAGTAAATAGCTAAGCAAGGAGTAGGCGAGGGATAGAAGCCCCGAGAAAGGGTTCCTGAGAAAGGAGTGAGGAGAGAATTAGCAGGTGTACAAGGAAGGGATAGGGCAGAACACAATACGTTGGGAGTGGGTGGGTTGGCGGAAAAACTCCTGTGGAGGTTGGACTCGGTCGAGGTGTGGGTGAAGAAAGAATTTGGCCATTTGTATTCGGGAAGGGGTCTTAGGGAAAGTGGGCGACAAACACTGGTTAATTCGTGAGCACATTTGTACCACTCTGAACAATTTTACATAGCTCTAAAATATCTAGCCTTGTTACTTATTTTCAAGGAGTAGAATTTCTGGTTTTAAATTTTGTAGGGAAATTTTCAGATATTAATTCACATGTAATGCGCATGAAATATGCATTTATATAATACCCTGCGAGCTACCTGTAGAGTGTTTGGCAGGGGTTGATCAATTACCAGCATGCAGCATGCATTGGACTTCCACATGCACACCACACGGTCCAAAAAACGTCACGCATACAAACAAATTATGCTACTATATGCTGTTAGAAATAATAATAAAATTAAGAAACATGCATTAGGTTTTACATAGGTTAGTTGGCTACACCACAAGTCATGCAATCTATTTATGAGTTCTATTGCTGCCGTTATAATCTCTTATTGATCGTGGAAAAAATGACATTCGGAATCTGTCTGTTCTACAATCTATCTCTCTTATTTTATTTGTATGATCTGATCTTCCGTTATATGTTGGCGTCCGTAAGATATGGTGAACTTCGCTAGAAAAGACACTGCTTTTGAATTGATCAAAAAGGTTTAGTCTATTTTTCAATCTACGGTCCGACAGAGATTCCCATCCGAGTTTATCTAAGAGGTCAGTTACGCTTACAAGACTATCGTAACGACCTTTCACATACCTGGCAGATCTTCTTTGCTCGCGTTCTAACTCTGTTACTAAGCCTTTTTCATGAGAGTCCCAAACACTGGCAGCGTATTCTAAATGCGGTCGAACGAGGGAAAAGTAGCTAATTTCTCTCACTTTGTCGTCGCACTTTCCTAATATTCTTTTAACAATACCCATTTTACGATTAGCTTGACCGGTTATTTTTCGAATATGTTTATTCCACGATAGATCATTATTGAGTCTACCTCCTACATATATCACGGATTCAACAGTCTCTAAATAGGTATCTCGAATTATATTAACATATCTACATAGGTTAGTAGTCTACACTATAAGTCATCTAATCTATTTATGAGTTTTATCGCCTCCGTTAAAATCTCTTATTGATCGTGGAAAAAGAGACATTCCGAAGAGACATTCTGTTCTACAGTCTATCTCTCTTAATTTATAAATACGATCTGATCTTCCGTAGTATGATCATGAAGTAGCAAATGTGGGCAATAAGGTGGTCGGAGTGTTTGTCTGGCAGCTCGCGAGAATATTTTTATTTTGAATTTATGATATTATCTTTTACTGATATACTCGATGTCTTTTTTTCAATCCCGCTTTACTTTGACGAACGGTTGTTTTTTCCGGCCCTATTGTTCTGAGGTCGGATTTTCAGTTGGAAAATGTAAGGGTACGAGTTCCTCTCCAGTCTTTTTAAAACAAACTATGTATTCCCGCAATTTGGCTATTTAATGTTGTTCTATGTGGTTGCGGAAGGTACCCACGACATTCCTAGCCTCATTCCAGCTACGAAAATAACTAATGTAATCAATCAAGAAGTGAATCAATAACGACTTTTATGTTTGATGTACAAATCCATTTATTTGATAAAATAAATATAAGTACAAGTAAAAATGAACTAATTATTTATAAAACCGTTACGAAGAATTTTTTGGCGCTGAGAAAATTTCAAATTGCGCTCGGCTATTTGCAATAACCTGGTGAAGAAATGCCGAATGCTTTCTTTCAAACATCGATAAAGGGTAATCTTACATTAAAATTGTTCCGCATCCCAGGGCAGCCCACCCATATTGCCCATAGGGAGAGCATAAAGTGGCAGACTCTCCTTGCAACGACTCTTTTCCCTATTTATAAATGAAGTAGAGCAATAACATTCTGGAGATACATTGCAAATACCTTAAAGTAATGGAATACGCAATCTATTTGCGGTCTTCGTTCGTGAAAAGGGCCCTATGCCCCACAACTTTCCATGCCCGTTTTCCCATAAGAAAAGCAATGGAATCAATGCCGTGGGCTTTTGGATGAATTTTTAAAAGTACATATAATCGGTTTTGAGCCTTATTGAGGATTCAGTCACAAGGCGAAAGAAATTATAAATGTTTGAAGGTAATATTTTTTAATCATTGTCAATCCATAGAACCTAAAATTAATATTTTTCCAACCCCTGGTTTCCACTCTCGAATTTCCCGTAAAGAAAGCCCGGCGTGGCAGACTCCCCTTGCAACGACTTTTTTCAGTACTTTCAATTAGAGTGTTCGGAAGGAGTTCCGCAGATACTTTGAAAATACATTAAATTAACGGAATACGCTTTCCATTTCCGGTTCTCGTTCTTAAAAATGGCCCTGTGCCCCTCAACGTGCCATGAACGGTTTCCCGTAAGAAAAGCTTTTGAATCCGTGCAGTTGGTTTTTGTATGAATTAAAAAAAATACTTGTGCTTATTGTTAGACCTACAAAATGACTAAGTTACAAGGCTGAAGGAATGAGGAATGTTTTAGGATAATATTTATTAATCATAGTCAATCCATAACCTAAAAGCACTTTTCCAAACACCAGGTTTCCACACCCGTATTTCCCGTAAGGAAAGCTTGGCGTGGATAACTCGAAATGAAAGGGTATTTACCGCTAACGAAATGCGTTCACTAACTAAATTAAGGACATAGATAGACATCGTAGGAAATTGAAACTGGGAAGTAAGTACCTGCATCGAAATATTTTAGTACTCCTTTTTTGGTATACTTTTGAAATGCCGTGAAACTCACCATTTTGAACCATTTGTATGAAAATGTTACTGGGGGGGGGGGGATCACACCCCCCCCGCTTACCCTGGGGGGTATTCCACACCCTGAGACACCCCAGTATTTTGCGCCTGAAACCCCCCCCCCCCCCTAGCGTTAATAGCTATCTGTACCCCTGGTGCAGGGTAATATATATCGGAAGAAGATGATCATTAATGCATACATTTCTACATCTACATCTACATAATACCCTGCGAGCCACCTCTAGGGTGTTTGGCAGGGGGTGATCAATCACCAGCATGCAGCATGCATTTGGACTCCCACATGCACACCACACCGTCCAAAAAACGTCCCGTATAGTAACAAACTATACTACTATATGCTGTTAGAAATACAATATAGAATAGAATTTCAGAAACATGCATTAAGTTTTACATAGGTTAGTAGGCTACACTACAAGTCATGCAATCTATTTACGAGTTCTATTGCTGCCGTTATAATCTCTTATTGATCGTGGAAAAAATGACATTCGGAATCTGTCTGTTCTGCAATCTATCTCTCTTATTTTATTTATATGATCTGATCTTCCGTAGTACGTTGGCGTCCGCAAGATATGGTTAACTTCGTCAGAAAAGGCACTGCTCTTGAATTTATCTAGATTAAATATGACATTTATGTGGTATATATCCGTGGTTACTGAAGAGGTACAAGAGATTGGACGGCCGATAATTGTTACCTACTAGTTGTCGAATATTTCTTACTCAAAAAAGTGGACAGACTTCTCCCGTTTCTTAACCCTCTCACTGCTGATCAGTGTCCGAAAACCTTCTCCTCACAGTTGGCGAAAAGGTTAAAATTAGTTTCGTGGGCCCATCAGGTAATAAACGTTGGCACTGTCGAAGGAATAAGTGACCATAGGGTAGTAACTGCAAAGTTTTCTCTAAATACCGCTGTAAACTTAAAAAAAGAGCGTAAAGTTTTCATTTTTAAAAGAGCTAATTTTGATGGGTTTAAGAGTCATATGAAAAATGCTTTCCCCGAGTTTCAAGAATCAGTATTAAAGTTAAATGTAGAGAATACTTGGAAAGCTTTTCTTTCGCTCGTAACTTCGGGAATAAATAGCTACATCCCTAGTAAAATAGTAAAAGAAGGCAGCGAACCGAGATGGTACGACGCGGAAGTGAGAAAATCATTGAGGCGACAGAGAGCGTGTCATGCTAAAATGAAAAAAGTCAGCACGGATTTATCCGCTAATGAACGCGAGCTAATAATTAAAAAATATAGGATGACTAAAGCCGCCACGAAGGAAGCGTTCAGGAATGCGTTCACGAATTTTAAAAGAAAAACACTAGTAGAGCAGTTACAGGATAACCCAAAAGCATTTTGGTCATATGTTAGGGAAGTTCAAGGTAAACGATCTACCGTATGTTCGCTGAGAAACGACAATGGAGATGTGTTGACAAGCAGTTACGATAAAGCCAATTTATTAAATTCCTACTTTAAGAGCGTGTTCACGGAGCCTTCCGAAAACTCACCCGAGACCGATGACAATCCCTGTCTACATAAGATGCCAGCTATTGACATTAGTACGCTCGGAATAGAAAATATATTGAAATCGCTTAGTCCAAATAAATCACCTGGTCCAGACGAAATCCCTTCTCGCGTATATAAAGAACTAGCCTCGGAACTTGCCCCCTACTTGCAGTTAATATTCAGTAAATCCATCAAGCAACACGAAGTGCCTAATGACTGGAAAATCGCTAATGTAACGCCTATATTTAAAAGTGGAGACAAGGAACAGCCATCTAATTACAGGCCGATATCTTTAACGTCCATCTCTTGCAAAGTCCTTGAACACATCGTAGTCAGCTCGGTAATGAAACACCTAGACGCGCAAAACTTATTAATGGGAAATCAACATGGATTCAGGAAAAGCAGATCGTGCGAAACTCAGTTAGCGCTTTTCGCCCACGATATTTTAGTCTCCGGGGAAGACAACATTCCAGTAGACGCGATTTTTCTTGATTTCAAAAAGGCATTTGATAAAGTACCCCACGGAAAGTTAATGATAAAACTGAAATCTTATGGTCTAGACGAAGATGTCATTTCCTGGATTAGAGAATTTTTGAGCGACCGCGTCCAAAGAGTAGTATTAGACGGTGCAGTCTCCAATGAGGTTAGAGTCACTTCTGGCGTTCCTCAGGGTAGTGTCATTGGCCCACTCCTATTCCTTCTTTATATAAACGACATTGGCGAAGTAGTGCAGAGTAAGTTACGATTATTTGCAGACGACGCTGTAGTTTACAGAGAAATCCGTTCCAGCAAAGATATAGATGAACTAACGAATGACCTTGCTGCTATCCAAGCTTGGTGCGATGCTTGGCAGTTAGAATTAAATTTGGAAAAATGCGTCGTAATGAATTTCTGGAAGAAATATAACTCCCTACAGCGTAACTATGTCATTCGGGGCACGCAGTTAAAGACAGTTGAATCTGTGAAATATCTAGGGGTTAGACTCAATAATGATCTATCGTGGAATAAACATATTCGAGAAATAACCGGTCAAGCTAATCGTAAAATGGGTTTTGTTAAAAGAATATTAGGAAAGTGCGACGACAAAGTGAGAGAAATTAGCTACTTTTCCCTCGTTAGACCACATTTGGAATACGCTGCCAGTGTTTGGGACCCTCATGAAAAAGGCTTAATAACAGAGTTAGAACGCGTGCAAAGAAGAGCTGCCAGGTATGTTAAAGGTCGTTACGATAGTCTTGTTAGTGTAACTGACCTCTTAGATAAACTCGGATGGGAATCTCTGTCGGACCGTAGATTGAAAAATAGACTAAACCTTTTAGATAAATTCAAGAGCAATGTCTTTTCTGACGAAGTCAACCATATCTTGCGGACGCCAACGTACTACGGAAGATCAGATCATATAAATAAAATAAGAGAGATAGATTGCAGAACAGACAGATTCCGAATGTCATTTTTTCCACGATCAATAAGAGATTATAACGGCAGCAATAGAACGCGTAAATAGATTGCATGACTTGTAGTGTAGCCTACTAACCTATGTAAAACTTACTGCATGTTTCTGAATTTCTATTCTATATTCTATTTCTAACAGCATATAGTAGTATAGTTTGTTATTATACCGTACGTTTCTTGGACGGTGTGGTGTGCATGTGGGAGTCCAAATGCATGCTGCATGCTGGTGATTGATCACCCCCTGCCAAACACCCTAGAGGTGGCTCGCAGGGTAATTTGTAGATGTAGATGTAGATGTACTTCTATAATGGGCGTGGTACACCCTCCAAAGAGTCGCTAATCAGGGACCCTATCCTCGTCGCGCTAACCCACGCAGGACCGACTCATCGACCCTACGAGCGGGGGTCGAAGAGTGACCGCTCTGACTGCAGTTTGAAAATCAACCAATCAATCCGATCATCAAATAATCATAGTATGCATCGCACTCCTGCCAATCAAGCAATCAAATACGTCTTTGAACCGTATTTCTGCGATAAAAAATAACGATATTGTTAACTTTGCTAAGAAAAGCGACCACTGGAAAATGGCCACTTAGCCAATTTAAGAAAATCGTTATTTTTCATCGCAGAAACACGGTTGAAACATGCTCGTGATTGCTTGATTGGCAGGAGAATGATGAAAACAATCATTTTTTGATGATCGGATTGATTGATTGATATTCAAAATGCAGTCAGAGCGGTCTTTTTTCGGCACGGAGGCTTCCCGATGGTAGGGTCGATGAGAGTTACTAGGTAGGATCACAGCAGTAAAAGGGTTTATCGTCAAGAGTGGCGCTGACTCCATGGGTCCTGAGGGGGCAAAGCCTCCTCAAAAATACGTTATGGGTGTGAGAAAAAAAATGTTTCAGGCTTTTCGATTTTCACCAGTGTGTCCAGATATCGAGACTCGAGTTATCAGGGTTCTAATATTGATCATATGACTCTTCAAAAATACTTCAAAAAACTCGAAAGTCAATACAGCTACATCTGCATAATACCTCTAAGGAAGCTTTTCCCAACCATTGGGTCGCGACCCATTAGTGGGTCGGGGGCGGAACTTAAGTGGGTCGCGGCGTGGTTCTTGAATATGTACCAAATTTAATTGATTCACCAGATAATTTTAATTTTATGTATGTGTCATTTTTGTTATTTTTTAACATAACATATCTTGATTAAAGATTGACCAAATGTATATAAATACCAATTAAGTGTACAATATGCATAGATACGTATTTGTATGTGTGTGTGCAATCATGGGTGGGGTAGGGGTGGGTCGCGAAAACGGAAAAAGTTAAAAGGTGGGTCGCTACACGTAAAGGGTTGGGAACAACTGCTCTAGGGTGTTTGGCAGGGGGTGATCAATCACCAGCATGCATCATGCAATTGGACTCCCACATGCACTTGGGTTGAAAAATAAAGGGGTAAGTTCAAAACTTTTCACAGACAAAGATTCTTCCAGAAATGAGAATAGAGAAGTAGAGAGAAAAATCAGCGTTTCAGGTATTACATTTAAGCACGTAAAGCGTCAGTCGAGAAACACGTTCAAAGGCAGTCAAGGCTCAATTCATATTGATAGTGAGACAATAAGACATGCATTTCCATTTATCAGCGGTATAGAGCCTGTGAATAGTCTATTCGACAAAAGCAAATCAGAATCATTCCCGAATCGCAATAATACTACTTCCGAAGTTTTAATCGTGGCTGTGGTTAATTGTCGTAGTTTAAGAAATAAGATTCCCGAATTCCACCCTTTAATTCATAGTACGAAGTGTAACGTCATTTTTGGAACAGAAAGTTGGCTAACAGATGAAGATTCAGACAATGAGATCTTCCCAAAATCGTTCACTGTTTATCGGAAAGATAGAATTAATCGAGTTGGGGGCGGAGTTTTTATAGCTGTAAAGAATTCAATCGTCAGCCAAGCGATAACCGTAACTGAGACCGGCGTTGAATCTGTGTGCTGTTTAATTAAATGTCCAAAATTCAAAACTATTTTATTATGTTCGTATTACAGACCACCTAACTCAGATATAACGTCAATGTTGGATTTTCAAAATCAAATAAACAGCGTAGCTTTCCAAGTACCCTGAAAGAAACTTGATTGTGGGTGGAGATTTCAACGTACCTTCTATAGATTGGGAGACTTAATGCTTCATTCCTGGTGGGAGGGATAAAGTGATCTGCGAGGCTTTATTACACACTTTTACATCTAATTCATTGTTTCAAATAGCATCCGCACCAAACAGAGGAGAAAATATTCTTGATTTATTAGCGACAAATATACCACATCAGGTAATAAACGATGGCACTGTCGAAGGAATAAGTGACCATAGGGTAGTAACTGCAAAGTTTTCTCTAAATACCGCTGTAAACTTTAAAAAAGAGCGTAAAGTTTTCATTTTTAAAAAAGCTGATTTTGATGGGTTTAAGAGTCATCTGAAAAATGCTTTCCCCGAGTTTCAAGAATCAGTATTAAAGTTAAATGTAGAGAATACTTGGAAAGCTTTTCTTTCGCACGTAACTTCGGGAATAAATAGCTACATCCCTAGTAAAATAGTAAAAGAAGGCAGCGAACCGAGATGGTACGACGCGGAAGTGAGAAAATCATTGAGGCGACAGAGAGCGTGTCATGCTAAAATGAAAAGCACGGATTTATCCGCTAATGAACGCGAGCTAATAATTAAAAAATATAGGATGACTAAAGCCGCCACGAAGGATGCGATCAGGAATGCGTTCACGAATTTTAAAAGAAAAACACTAGTAGAGCAGTTACATCTATCTACATCTACATCTACAAATTACCCTGCGAGCCACCTCTAGGGTGTTTGGCAGGGGGTGATCAATCACCAGCATGCAGCATGCATTTGGACTCCCACATGCACACCACACCGACCAAGAAACGTCCCGTATAATAACAAACTATACTACTATATGCTGTTAGAAATAGAATATAGAATAGAAATTCAGAAACATGCAGTAAGTTTTACATAGGTTAGTAGGCTACACTACAAGTCATGCAATCTATTTACGCGTTCTATTGCTGCCGTTATAATCTCTTATTGATCGTGGAAAAAATGACATTCGGAATCTGTCTGTTCTGCAATCTATCTCTCTTATTTTATTTATATGATCTGCTCTTCCGTAGTACGTTGGCGTCCGCAAGATATGGTTAACTTCTCCTTGCTTCATAGCCATCATTCTTTGAGTCAATTCCCTGCTTTCTACAATCAACCCCTTTTTCCACTCGACATCTGTCCTCTATACACTTTTTTCGTTCTGAAAGAATAGTTTTACCTTCGGCGGTCTAAATTATGATATACGAAGCATATACCCTAAACTCCTTATCCTCGAAAACAACTGCGTTTATAGGTCGTAGTAGTATTTGTTTGACACGATCAGGGGCGGCTACAGGATTTCCTTGAGGGGGGGGCGCGATGGGCTGCTTACCCCTACCCCCACTCTCTCTCTCTCATGATTTGACATACTAGCGTCAAAATAAGATAAGAGTTTCGGCATTATAGTTGAGAAAGAACGAAGGAATTGGTACAAATTGTTTGGTTTTAATGAGCGAATTGCACTGAATACACCGAGAAAATTGCAAAAGCCCGTGTTATTTTATGGAAAAAGTTGTAAAAGGAATTTCCGATTTACGTGTGGAATTTCAAACGATCTTTATATTTTTCGTTCCAAGCGGGAGACACAAGCTTTGAATAGACGTTCGAATCGTAGATTTCGATGGAGAGTTGAGGGAAATAGGGCGAGAAAATAAAAAAAGCTGTGCAATCTTATGGGAAAATTGTGAGTATAATTTACGACTCATATATTACTTATGCACTTTCAATTATGATCAAATCATGAAAACAGAGAATCCACACCAAATGCAGCAACCCCCATCCCTGTAGATCAAAAATGGAGAGAGAAAAAGCAGACATAAGCGTAACATTTATAAATAGAGGGTAGTGTACGGTACATGATGCGAGTTCGCATTTTATACCCCTTGACAAAAGTGCGTAACGGGCGGAATGAAGTTTTCTTTTCAATATATTAAATGCCAACTTTACCCATAAGTATTTAACTTTTGAATTTCACGAACAACTGTATGATTGATCAAGAAAATACAACTTAAGTCGACAGTAAAATCATTTGCCGCATTTCACTTTGCCGCATTGTACTTTTATTTTTTTCAATAACGGTGCATATTTATCACATATTTTTTCAAGCATGCTTCCTAACGAGTCCGACTTTTTTATTTCCATGAAAACAGCTGGGATTAGTGTATTCCACTTGAAGCACTCTATTGACTCTCCAGCAAATCTGTCCTTGATATCCTAATTTACGTAATCTATGATGGGAATAAAGATTATTTTTTCCCAATACGCGATTATATCGTCTTCATCATTGGTAGCGGGGTAATTTGATCGATTCTTTTGTCGATTGGCTGCACATGGAATGCGGATTTGAATGCCCATTTCCTCCATAATTTTCTTAGCCTTTGCAAAAATCCAGAGAAAATTTTATAAGAGTTCATCCGCTTATCCTTTAGTACTTCAAAAGTTTGGTCAACTTTTTTTAGCTTGAAAAACATCTACAGTCTCCTTTTGCAAATATGTGCTTAAAATATAAATTGCACTCAAAACATCACTCAGACTATATACAGTTTAAATGAATTCACAATTACAAATTGATAACAATAAACATCTTTCTTTAGTTGCCGTTTTATAATCATCCCACTTTGACACTTTTTCGAGAGCTTTGGCAATATCATGTAAGTCGTCTCTAAAAGTTACAATAGCTTTATGCCTTTCTACCCATCTAGTCTCACAGTTACCTGTCATTTGATGAACTAAGATATCAACAATGGTTTTATTACGTTTACTTGATGCTTTAAAAAGTCGCTGGAAGAGATGTCGAATCTTGTTCCTTTGAATCATTTTCTAGCCGAGGCTTCTTCCTTATTAGCCTCCTAACCATTTTGCATATCTCTTGAAATAAATTTAGATCTACACGTACACAAAGAAAGATAAATCAGTTTGATAACATAAAAAAATAATACAACCCCAAAACGAATGCAACTGTCCTAGCTCACGTGTGATTGATGAATTACTCCAACTGTTTCAGAGAGAAAGTCTTCAGCTTTAGAATGTGTCGTCAGAGGAAATCTTCAACAATTTTTGCTCGTAATTGTACAGAGCTCCAACTTCAAACAGCAGGCCAGCAAAACAGATACCTGCGCTCCACCTTTGTGCTGCTTGACCGTGCGCACGAGTGGAAACGACTGATGAATCTGTGGTCGGAGACTATCAAATTCGAATCATAGATCTGGCAAGCTCATCCAAGGAATATATAGTGGCAGAAATTTTCTACAAAGAAAATAAACTCGCCTGCCGACAGTGAAACAAATTATTCGGAACATCTCAACTTCGAGAAAAACTCTTTCTGGCTGTAGGAATGTATGTACCGTAGAATGGGAAAAACTTCGGCCACACGCGCTTCGCATCACAAATTGATACTTGGTAGCACAATGGGTGACGAGCCATCATTTCATTCTCGCCTTTCCTGGCACAGGTAAGAGGAGATTGCAAGCAGCAAAAAAATTCCGTCAGTCACCGCCTAGGGGGGGGGGCGCCCCCCGCGCCCCCTGGCTGGAGCCGCCCCTGGACACGATTCATTTGGCTAAGAGTCATAGAAAGTCTGCGGAGAAATACAAGTCAGAGAGCTTACGGCTTTACCGTCGACCATTGACGAAACCAAATGATGATCAACAACCACAGTATCCAACAAAATGGACTGCCACAATTTCTTTATTTCTTCGTCTATTAATGCCTTTTTTCGAGAGATTAATTTACTTGTTTCCTTTTTAAAAGGGTACATGCTCGGCCGATAACATTTTGGCGAAGGTGATAGTAAATTATTCCATACGGTCAAGTCATTCTTGAGACTACTGCTTCCGTCACATTTGCATATTAAAGTCGAGTTTTTACTTTTAAATCTTATCAGCACATCATATCGCTCTTAAGTTATCGTAATAGATATTGAAGTACATGAGAACATTCCTTTTACACCTTCGAGCAAGGGATGGCAGAGGATTTGACAAGTTTGTGGAAGGGGTAGGAACAGACGTACAGTGGGGAGACAGTGAGATAAAAGACAACTATATAATGCCTGTTCTACATGCTCGGTTCAGCGCCTAGGATCAGCCGTCCTGGCGGCTGATCTTGCCGTGTAGAGACGTTATCATGGCTCAGCCGAGGGGTTCGGATCATCTCGCCTGGGACCCCTGGATTAAGTTAAACTCTGTGCTGTTGCCATCGCCTCTCTCTCTCATTTGGCGCCTGTATTTGGTTGCGTTCGGTTTTCTTCTGAGTGTGGTTCTTCTCACTGAGCTCATAAATGACAAAGTTAGTGGTGCGTGCTCGAAAGCAGGGACGCAGCTAGGAATTAAGGCTAGTGGGGGTTTTAGGCGCAACTAATTCTGGAGGGGTTTGGGTGTATTGCATACCCACCAGGGTAAGCGGGAGGTGCGGAGGCCTTCCACCGGAAAAAATTAAGATAAATGGATCAAAATTGTGATTTTTAAGGCCTTCTGAGGGATATTTTATTGATCATCACACTATTCTTTAAGCAATATTAGTCCAATCAAGTAAAATAGATTTAATTAAAAAAATTCTGTGAGCTCTGGGGGGGGGTTTATCCCCCAGACCCCCCCCCTCGCTGCGCCAATGCTCGAAAGTGGATTGGGGATGAGACCAACGTCCTTACTGGATTATTATAATACGTGCCCAGTGAACAAGAAATTTGAAAGCCTTTACCGTCGTCTCCTCTCGTCAGCGTTCTTACCATATTCTCGTGATCACTTTCATAAACATTCCATTGATGATCCAAAACAGTCGCAATATTGAATTAACCGAGTCATAATAACCGAGTCCTACATACCAAATGTGTGTGTAGGATTTTTTTCGATGTCAAAACTACAAAAGTCTCTATTTAAACCTATAACAAAACGTGAGGAAGCAATGTATTATCGTCCTAGCCGACGAAAAATCAACTTAATTATTGTAAATTCGATTCCTTTCGTAGAAGTGCCTCAGATATCAACTCGGGAATACACTGATCTGCCATAATAAGTCCCTTAATTATCTGCTTTGCTAGAAAATTTTCCAGTTTTTCCATAAAATGCTTCAGCGCTCGCCGATTCTCAAGTGATCTTAGGCATGGGTTCGCGCTGATAGATTTGGCTGAGCTAAGCCGGATGACCTGATCCGAGCGAGTAGAACAGGCATAAAGAGAAACGGGGAAACCCAGGGGAAGAAGAAGGACTCGAGCCATAACTGTAGAAGAACAAAACTGGAGAAAATAACACATAAACGGGAAGGAACAGGGGATGGAGAGGAACAGAAAGAGAAAGTAGAAAGAGCATGCCATTTGAAATGGAGAATTGGGAGTAAGTAGCTAAGCAAGGAGTAGGCAAGGGATAGAAGTCCCGCGAAAGGGTTCCTGAGAGAGGAATGAGGGGAGAATTAGCAGGTGTACAAGGAAGGGATTCGGCAGAAAAAATGGACAGCACAATGCAGTGGGAGTAGGTGGGTTGGAAACGGAAAAACCCCTGCGGAGGTTGAAGTCGGTCGAGGAGTGGGTGAAGAAAGAATTTGGCCATTTTTTTCGGGCAGGGGTCTTAAGGAGAGTGGGAAGCAAACACTGGTTCATTCGTGAGCACATTTGTTCCGCTCTGCAGATTTTCATATTGCTCTTAAATATCTTTCCTTGTACCTTATTTTCAAGGAGTAGAATTTCCGGTTTAAAATTTTGCAGGGAATTTTTCAGAGGTGAATTCACATGTAATGTGGATGAAATCTATATTTATATAATACCCTGCGAGCTACCTCTAGGGTGTTTGGCAGAGGGTGATCAATGCATGCAGCATGTAATTAGAATCCCACAAGTACACCACACGGTCCAAAAAACGTCACAAAGACTTTCAAATTGTACTACTATACGCTTTTAGAAATAATAATAAAATTAAGAAACATGCGTTAAGTTTTAGAGAATTTTATTATTCTACACTACAATTCATGCAATTTATTTATGAGTTCTATTCCTGCCGTTATAATCTCTTATTGATTCTGGAAAAAAAGACATTCTGAATCTGTCTGCTCTACAATCTATCTCTATTATTTTATTTATATGATCTGATCTTCCATAGTATTTTTTCGTCCGTAAGATATGGTTAACTTCGCCAGAAAAGACACTGCTCTTGAATTTAGCTAAACGGTTTAGTCTATTTTTCAATCTACGGTCCACAGAGATTCCCATCCAAGTTCATCTAAGAGGTCAGTTACGCTACCAATACTATCGTAACGACCTTTCACATACCTGGCAGCTCTTCTTTGCACGCGTTCTATCTCTGTTATTAAGCCTTTTTCATGAGGGTCCCAAACACTGGCAGCGTATTCCAAGTGTGGTCTAACCAGGGAAAAGAAGCTAATTTCTCTCACTTCGTCATCGCACTTTCCTAATATTCTTTTAGAAAACCCATTTTAGGTTAGCAAATTAGCTTGATCGCTCATTTCTCGAATATGTTTATTCCACGATAGATCAGTATTGAGTCTAACTCCTAGATAGTTCTCGGATTCAACGGTCTCTAAATAGGTACCCCGAATTATATTAACATATCTACATAGGTTAGTAGTCTACACTATAATTCATCTAATCTATTTATTAGTTTTATCGCCTCCGTTAAAATCTCTTATTGACCGTGGAAAAAGAGACATTCCGAGTATTTCTGTTCTACTGTCTATCTCTCTTATTTTATTTATACGATCTGATCTTTCGTAATATGATCATGAAGTAGTAGATGTGGGCAATAAGGTGGTCGGAGTGTTTGTCTGGCAGCTCGCGAGAATATTTTTATTCTGTACCTATGATATCTTTTACTGATATACTCGATGTCTTTTTTTCAATCCCGCTTTACTTTGACGAACGTTTTTGTTTTCCGGCCCCATTGCTCTGGGTTCGGATTTTCAGATGGAAAATGTAAAGTCACGGTTTCCAGTCCCGTCTTTTTAAAACAAACTATATATTCCCGCAAATTGGGTATTTATGTTCTTCTATGTGGTTGCGGAAGGTACCCACGACATTCATAGCCTCATTCCAGCTACGAAAACAACTAATGTAATCAATCAAAAAGTAATTTACTAATTACTTATATGTGTAATACATAAATACATTTATATGATAAAATAAATATAATTACAAATAAAGATGAACAAATTACTCATAAAACCGTTACAGAGATTTTTTTGGGCGCTGACGATATTTCAAATATCGCTCTGTTATTTGCAATAACCAGGTGAAGAAATGCTGAATGCTTTATTTCAAACATCGACAAAGAGACAAACCTTACATTAAAATCATTCCGCATCCCAGGGCAGCCCACCCATATTGCCCATTGGGAGAGCATAGAGTGTCAGAGTCTCTTTGCAACGACTCTTTTCCCTATTTATAAATGAAGTATAGCAATAAAATTCTGGAGATAAATTGCAAATACCTTAAACTAATGGAATACACAATCTATTTGCGGTTTTCGTTCGTGAAAACGGCCCTATGCCCCTCAACGTTCGATGCCCGTTTTCCTATAAGAAGAGCAATGGAATGCATGCCGTGGTTTTTTGGATGAATTTTTAGAAGTTTGATAAATAGTTTGTTAAATATGATCGGTTTTGAGCCTTTTTAACAATTCAGTCACAAGGCGAAAGAAAATATAAATGTTTGACGATAGCATTTTTTTATCTTTGTCAAACCATATAACCTAAAATTAATATTTTTCCAAGCCCCTGGTTTCCACTCCCGTATTTCCCGTAAAGAAAGTCAATCGTGGCAGACTCCCCTTGCAACGACTTTTTTCAGTACTTGTAATTGGAGTATTTGGATGGAATTCTGAAGATACTTCGAAATTACTTTAAATTCACGGAATACGCATTCCATTTCCGGCCTTCGTTCTTAAAAACGGCCCTGTGCCCCTCAACGTGACATGAACGGTTTCCCGTAATAAAAGCATTGCTATCCGTGCAATTGGTATTTGTATGAATTTTTAAAAATACTTGTAATAATTGTCAGACCTACTATATTACTGAGTTACAAGCCGAAGGAATGAGGAATGTTTAAGGGTAATATTTATGAATCATAGTCAATCCATTACGTAACAGCACTTTCCCAAACCCCAGGTTTCCACACCCATCTTTCCTGTAAGGAAAGCATGGCGTGGGTTACTCGAAATGAGAGGATTTTTACCGCTAACGAAATGCGTTCACTAACTAAATTCAGTACATAGATTGACATCGTAAGAAATTGAAACTGGGAAGTAAGTACCTGCTTCGAAATGTTATAGTACTCCTTTTTTTGGTATAATGCCGTGAAACTCACAATTTTGAACCATTTACATGAATTTTTTTCTGGGGGGGGGGGTCACACCTCTCCCGCTTAACGAGGTTATTCCACAAGCAAAGACAAATCAGTATTTTGCGCCTGAATCCCCCCCCCCCCTTTGCGTTGATTCCTAGATGCACCCCCGGTGCAGGGTAATATATATATCGGAAGAAAGTAATCATTAATGCATACATTTATGTGGTAGAAATCCGTGGTTACTGAAGACGTACTACAGATTGGACCAACACGGCCAATATTTGTTACCCACTAGTAGTCCAATATTCCGGACTCAAAAAACTGGACAGTCTTCTCTTGTTTCTTAACCCTTTCGCTGCTGTTCAGTCTCCAAAAATCTTCTCCTCACGTGCGGCGAAAAGGTTAAAATGCGTTTCGTGGGCCCGTGGAGCAGGTACTTCAATAATTAATGGGCGTCGTACACTCTCCAAAGGGTCGCTAATCCGGGGCCCTATCCTCGACGAGCTCACCCACGGAGGACCGACTCATCCACCCTTCCAGCGGGGACGAAAAGTGACCGCTCTGACTGCAATTTGAAAATCAATCAATCAATCGATCAGGTCATCAAAAAATAGCTGTTTTCATCGCACTCCTGCCTATCAAGCAATCAAGTACGTCTTTGAACCGTGTTTCTGCAATGAAAAATAACGGTAATGCGACCGTCCCGAAGTGGCCGGAACGGCTGGTCTTGCTGGAAAAGAAGTTTGTTGGGCGCGTATATATTTCACGTGGAAAGCGCCCAATTCCTTGAAAATGTCTTCAATGTAAATAAAATTAATTAACCGAACGATCCATCTTCATCTCGTGGCGTTCTTCCCGTCGGCAGGTCCCCCGTGCCAATGCTGTCTCCATTCACTCCTGTCTCCGGCCATCTCCTTCGAGTCTCCATATCTTCAGATTTCATTCCGTTGTCGATAAACTTCAGCCTTCCCCTTCTTCTGATCCCTTCCCACCAAAACTACTTTCAAAATTCCATTCCCTCTCATCAAATATCCCAATCAGTTACCCTTCCCAGTAGCGTAGCCAGGGGCAGGGGTGAGAGAGATCCGGACCCCCCCCCCCCGAAATATAAAAGCACAATTATTTTCCTTAATAAAAGAAAACAAATTGTCGAATAATCATGAATTTACAATTTATTTTTTTATCACTTTGAGTGCCGGCCGCTAACTTTAAAGCCCACTCAAAAATCCAGCCATTTTTACTAAACTCGCTAATTTTTTTTAAACATTACCATCGAAAATGTATTTATATCGATGTGTATTATTAAAAAAATGGACCTTTCTCTTCTTTATGAATGAGTTGAAGAACATTAATAGCTAAATTTTCATTATATATTTTAGCAATGATATCCTACTGTTTTTTTTTCAAATGAAAATGTTGCAACAAATGACGCACCGCCATAAAATGCATTATATTGTTTTTATTGCGCTCAATTGGAGCTATTCAAACCATGGAAGTCATGAAAAGCACTTCCCCAAGCAATTTGCCGGCCTCGGTGGCGGCGCGGATTAGTGTCCTCGCCTGCCAAGGTGAAGGTCGCGGGTTCGAGTCCCGCCTGGGTAGATTACCCCTGCCCAGGGCATGGACGTCAGTTATCGTCTATCGTCGTTATGTTCTATACAAGGGGTCTCCAAACTACGGCCCGCGGGCCGGATCCGGTCCGATAAGAGTTTTTATCCGGCCCGCGCACTCGTTTCAAGTTGCGCGCGATTCTCGCCCATTTAACTCTGTGAGACGCCGCTAGGAGTATTGCAGCGCTGTACTTCACATAGATATTTTATATAGGATCTATGATGATGATGATGATGATCTTATATAGATCTGTATAAAAGATCTATGGTACTTCACGTCAAAGTCTCCTTCAACTGTTCGTAAATGAGAAAAATTCCACCGCATACTTCAGTAGACGTTGGTATCGAATACTTCAGTCATTGGAAAATTAGCTATCCGGGCCGCGTGGCGATTTGGGACTTGGAATGTGGCCCTCGTGGCCTAGTACACTGGAGGCCCCTGTTCTATATTACCGATGTAAAGGCCAATCAATGCTGTTTTCGGGGTTAAGAAAAAAAAATCATTCAAAATCCTGGACGAAAGAAAGGGTCAATGCACCCTCAACGAACGGTTCTTTCCGCTAAGGGATTTTCACACAAAGTAGGCTGAATTAATGGTTCCGGTTTTCATTTCAATTCATTTCAAAAAGGTTTATTTCCAACTGCAAGTTTTACATGAATATTTACATAGTGAGGTAGAGTATTATAATACATATATACAGTAGGTCCCCGATGTAGGAATATTCCCTCTTCAGGGCATGTCATAATTTGTTATTGTTTAGACATTGTTTGTGACCATGTAGCGCATATGTCAAAAAAATTCAGAAAGTCTGCAACTCTTTTCTTCCGGGATGGCTATTGGTCCGACATTTGCCCGAGACGTGACCACCATGTAATATTGGTGTTGTTGCTGGTGATGTTGATGTTCTCACGGTGATGTTGGTCGTCGTTATCCTGGTATCCTTGGTTTGCTGGTGCGTCCCGTAATGGCTGTAGTGCTGCAATGTTTTAGTGTGAATTAATATGCAATATATTACAACCTTAACATTAGCACAAGTTTTACACTATTTACAACCAACAATATTTGTTAGGGTGCCGGTAGCTACACAGGACTTTTCGTCCTCAAGACATTAAAAGAACCCTTTTTCCATCAAGCAATTTATTTTTGAAATAACAAAACCACTAAGCAGAAAACTGGAATGGTACCACGGGCGAAATATTACGGCTTCTCGCAAACAATGGGTTAAATGGGTTTTGTTAAAAGAATATTAGGAAAGTGCGTCGACGAAGTGAGAGAAATTAGCTACTTTTCCCTCGTTAGACCACATTTGGAATACCCTGCCAGTGTTTGGGACCCTCATGAAAAACGCTTAATAACAGAGTTAGAACGCGTGCAAAGGAGAGCTGCCAGGTAAGTGAAAGGTCGTTACGATAGTCTTGTTAGTGTAACTGACCTCTTAGATAAACTCGGATGGGAATCTCTGTCGGACCGTAGATTGAAAAATACACTAAACCTTTTAGATAAATTCAAGAGCAGTGTCTTTTCTGACGAAGTTAACCATATCTTGCGGACGCCAACGTACTAAGGAAGATCAGATCATATAAATAAAATAAGAGAGATAGATTGCAGAATAGACAGATTCCGAATGTCATTTTTTCCACGATCAATAAGAGATGATAACGGCAGCAATAGAACTCGTAAATAGATTGCATGACTTGTAGTGTAGCCTACTAACCTATGTAAAACTTAAAGCATGTTTCTGAATTTCTATTCTATATTCTATTTCTAACAGCATATAGTAGTATAGTTTGTTATTATACGGGACGTTTTTTGGACGGTGTGGTGTGCATGTGGGAGTCCAAATGCATTCTGCATGCTGGTGATTGATCACCCTCTGCCAAACACCCTAGAGGTGGCTCGCAGGGTATTATGTAGATGTAGAGAAACAAAGTCAATGAAATAGATAGACGTAATATTACGTCCATGGCATCTTCTGAAAAATTAGTAATATTACGTCCATGGCACGCATAGTGTTAACAAATGAAGTTATTTCAATTGTGAAAAGTGTTTAAATTATTTTAAAAGCCATTACTAAGTACCCTTTTTTTCAAAAAATTTCCCTCTCGTTTTGGACCCCTCCCCTCCCGGACGAAATTCCTGGCTACGTCACTGACCATTCCTTTGATTAATTGTGTCCATAAACGTTCTTTTCTTATCTATCCTATTTAACATTTGATATTTTCCAACTCGATCCGTCCACCGTATTCCCTCCTTCTTCCTCCAAACCCACATTTCAAACGCCCCAATCCTGCCCCTTTCTCTCTTCCCCATCGTCCAAGTCTCACATCCATACATAAACACACTCCACGCACAGCATTTCACCAATCTCTCTTTCAATTTTAATTCCAGAATTGAATTTTAATTTTAATTTAACGATTATAATTCATTTTATCATGGGCTTAGGCGAAAAAAATTGAGGGAATTTACCAGATTTTTCTTACATCGTTTAAAAAATAAAGTATGGGTTGAAATTATTATCTCTCCGTGCGAACGAATGCTTATGCTGTCAAATAGTTTATCACCATCCAACTGCATTAGTTTAATTTTTTACGATCGCAGAAAAATAGATAAGGGCAATGGATATAAGTCCCCTTTATATTCGATATGATGCTCTTACCAGGTTTAATTTTGCCGAGCAGTTTCCTAATGACACCTACATTGTAATTACTTCAGTATCTTGCTTTTCATTGCAAACTTTAATATTAAAATTCACCGTGGAAATAGTAGAAAAATAATACTACAAAATTTAGGTTAAAACTTGTGAAAATACATTTAAAAATTTAGCAAAAGTTCATGGAGAATATTCTTAAAATTAGGAGAACATTGCACTTTATCCAAGAAATAAATGGACATGAACCAATCAATGTATAGCATTAACGTCAATTAAAACTTACAAGTGAGAAAAAAAGTATCACTTAAAAATTTAAAGACGATGAAATTTACTCTTGTTAATACGAATTAGTGCGACATTAAGCCACCTGGGTCTAATCATAATTTTTATATAAAGAAGGCAATAGAAGATTCATAATTTCGGGTGGGTAACAGGCATTCTACACCTATTTCAAGATTCTTTTTGACGATATTAAGACGTATAAAGTAATTAAAATGCGGGAAAGCTAAACGTAAACTTGGATTTGTAAAAAGAATTCTCGGTAAATGTCCAAAACAGGTGAAAGAAATAAGCTTCCTGACTCTAGTGAGGCCTCACTTGGAATATGCTGCTAGCGTGTGGGACCCTTACGAGGTAGGACTAATAGGTGAAATTAATCGAGTACAGCGCAGGGCGGCCAGATTTGTGATGAGTTGTTACGACAAAAAGTGCAGCGTTTCAAGTATGTTAAACGAGTTAGGTAGGGAATCTTTACAGGAGCGTAGATCGAAGTATAGGCTTCACTTACTTAGGAAACTCGAAGATAATATTTTCTCAGACGTCGTGAATCATATCCTTCGTTTACCTTCGTACTATAGTAGACGCGATCATGAGAATAAAATAAAAGAAATAGACTGCAATACAAAGAGATTTAAAATGTCATTCTTCCCTCGTACTATTAAGGATAGCAATGTTGTATCAATTGAAAGGATTAATAGCAACGCTCGCTAGGATCACCCATTGCATGTTTTTTCGTAGTTCTAACCTTGCATTTATTTGCTCTAGGAATTACTAACCATTAGCAATTTTTTTTATGAATAATCATGTATATTTTTCTAGTGTGCGTAATATTTCTTTGACAGTGTGGTGTGCATGTGGCGGTCCTCTTGCATGCTGCATGTTGGTGATTGGTCACCCCCTGCCAAACACCCTGTAGGTCCCTCGCAGGGTATTATGTAGATGTAGATGTAAATTAAAAGCATGGCCATGAGGTCTCCATTAATCGTAGCAGCTGAAATATTCCTTGGGTTACTTTCCTTACAGCACCTGATATCTTTATTCCGGGGCTATGATAGAACCTTAATGGGTAACGGAGCCTCACAAATACTATCACCTCCATGAGTTCGTATTCTATTCACAGAAGCTGGCATTTAACACAATCCGTATAACTCCACGCACGTCCCTGTCGTCTCCAGAGCATATGGCTTACATTAACACCTCCACATTAATTGCATGTTTTTATGCTACTGTTTTCAAAACGGCATTGGTTTCTACTGAGGAAGTGTTTTTTTTATAGAAATTTGAGCAACCTGTTCTTAACATGCTTTTCCTGTATTTTAGAAAATATTGACAGCAGTGAAATAGGCCTATAATTCTGGAAAAATAACCAGTCACCCTTTTCATAAAGGGGTTTGATTACAGCTTTTTTTAGAACTTCTGGAGAAACACCATTTGTAATACTGATAGTATAAATATACGCCAGAATAGGTGCTACTCATCAATGATTAAATTTTAAAGTTTGCTTGTGATTTCATCAAATCCAGGTGATTTATTCGAGGGAAGGGATTTTATTTGCTTAATTATCTCATCTGGAAGTATCGGCTCAATATACATGGAATATCCGCAGTATTCCTTGACTACATTATTTATACCTTTAGAATAACTATGTTGGTTATTATCTACATCTACGTAATACCCTGCGAGCCACCCCTAGGGTGTTCGGCAGGGGTGATCAATCACCAGCATGCAGCATGCATTATGTGATGCACCAATGAAATGTCACTGAATAAACGAGCTAGTGGAATAGGGTCAGTAGTAATTCCACCTTGTATTTCTAAAGAAATTGATTGTGAACCTCGTGCTGACTGACCAGTTGGCTCTTTTTTTATATATTCCACTGAGCTTTGGGATTAGCGGTAACTTGTTGAAATTTATGTAAGTAATAATTGCTAGAAGCTTACATTTAACAAATTCCCTTCTTAGATTGTCATTATATGGATGCCGTCTAAGTTTCTTCAACAGAGATTTTTTTCTATCAATTTTTTTCACTAATCTCTTCGTCACCCTTGGTTTAAGATTATTTCCAGAATTATTATTAGCGATTGTGGTTTTAGTTAAGGGATAGTTTGTTTAACAGTATTTCATGAAAGGTGGAGAATGCCTTTGACGCATCTGTCTCATTTAAAACAGGACTCCAATCCGCTTCGGCAACTTCATTTTGGAAACGATCATAATCAATTTTAATTTTTAAGGGAGTAGGTACTCTTGGATGATCTGAAGTCACCCTTTGACTACCTACAATATCTTTAATGCGGAGAGGGAAAAGTTTCATAGAATGATCAGTAAAGCCTTCATGCAGTACATCAACTTGAAGATGACGAGATGACTTGTACGAGATATATATCCTAGTGAACAAATGGTATATTTTCAATTGGCTGACATATGGGACAGAGCTTGTGCAGTGAATTTTTTTCATGACAAGTGGAGTTAAAGATATTGTGTAGAAAGTCGTAGTCCGTTTTAAGCCTGAGATTATGCAGATTAGACAAGGAAAGAGAAGTTAATACAGCATCAGAGGTGTGGCGCAGCGAGGGGGGGTTTTTGGGGGGATAAAACCACCCAGAGCTCAGAGATATTTTAAATTTAATTCTTTTTACTTCATCTACATAATACCCTGCGAGCCACCTCTAGGGTGATATGCAGGGGGTGATCAATCATCAGCATACAGCATGGAATTAGAATCCCACATGCACACCACACCGTTTAAAAAACGTCCCGTATACTTACAAACTATACTACCATATGCTGTTAGAAATGAAATGATAATTGAATTAAGAAACATACATTAATTTTTACATAGGTTAGTAGACTACTCTACAAGTAATGCAATCCATTTACGAGTTCTATTGCTGCCGTTATAATCTCTTATTGATCGTGGAAAAAATGACATTCGGAATCTGTCTGTTCTACAATCCATCTCTCTTATTTTATTTATATGATCTGAACTTTCCGTAGTATGTTGGCGTCCGTAAGATATGGTTAACTTCGTCAGAAAAGACACTGCTCTTGAATTTATCTAAAAGGTTTAGTCTATTTTTAAATCTACGGTCCGACAGAGATTCCCATCCAAGTTTCACTTAAGATTTTTTGTTAAGTTTGAGTTAAGATTTCAGTTTCACTATTAACTTTCCTTGGGGTACTTTATCAAATGCCTTTTTGAAATCAAGAAAAATCGCGTCAACTGGAATGTTGTCTTCCCGGGAGACTAAAATATCGTGGGCGTAAAGCGCTAACTGAGTTTCGCACGATCTGCTTTTCCTGAATCCATGTTGAGTTCCCATTAATAAGTTTTGCGCGTCTAGGTGTTTCATTACCGAGCTGACTACGATGTGTTCAAGGACTTTGCAAGAGATGGACGTTAAGGATATCGGCCTGTAATTAGATGGCTGTTCCCTGTCTCCACTTTTAAATATTGGCGTTACATTAGCGATGGCGTGCCATTAGCGAATGATCCTTCGGGTAAGTTTGCTAGAAGTGAGTGCTCAAACCATCTCTCGTAACACTCGCCACCCATTTCTTCATGCTCATCCATTGAGTTCTTTTTGTACAGAAACACATGCAATGCTCCTTTTATGAACCCATTTTCCGTTCTTGCGTGTATACTTGCAAATCGTCCTCCTAGGGAAGTGTGGGCCAAGCCCAGTATTTAGTCCAGCAAGGAACGCTTGACGCGGATTTTCTAATTGTTTGTTTCGCAAACTAATGTTCACTATTTGTCCAACATTAATCCAACTTTCGCCTGTAAATACATTCGTCCTGTGTTCTTGACGATATTTTTTTAGCCGCCTTAAATAATTAATTGTGCCACCAACGAATAATATCATCCCTTTCGATAAGGATGCTTCTATTCCGCCTGCGTTCGTACACGAAGCCTATGTCCAAAAGAAGACGATTTAGTGTTGTCCTTTTGTAATCTGGGAAAATACTATCCATATTTACCGAGTTTAAGATGGATTTTAAAGTCGGGGGAATATTTTTTACGAAGGATTCATGTACCTTCCTTCTAATTCCCGATCTCACATAATCGTCGAAAATCACTGCTCTCGAATTTTTGTTAGACTGTCTTATTTCTTTATTTTTTGAAGAAATTACCAGTGGACCACGGGAGCTTTCCTTTCTCACTCTGTAAACAGTGGACTCCGAGCACCCAGTAGCCTTCCAAGTTTCTCGGCATGCCTCACTAATGCTGAGAGATTTCCTGAAGTACGAGAAGACTTTGAGCACCTTGTCAGTCTTTCGCGGCTTATGAGCTTCTCACCTTTTCTCCTCTCCTTTGTATAGGACATATTGATTGGGCGTGTTACAGCAGATATAATTGTAAAACAAACTTCCCAATTCTCAAATTCAGCAGGCTACACAACACTTGTTCACTCGAAAAAAATGCGATGACAAACTGAACGCCTTCGTAAATTCTTCCCCCGGCCCCTTCGGCTAGAGTCGATTTTGGTGCAGGTTTTCTGGTACCCTATGTAAGGAACGAAGAAACATTTTAACTCAATATTTGTACAATTGGTGAGAACCATCGAAGAGAAAATAGTGTGAAATATTTTGTGCAGAAGATTCAATTCAATACAGACAAAGGTCAGGCAGAAATTGCGAGAAGAAGAAAAAGTAAAAAAATACACGTTCCTGACAGAAATTTAAGGAAATGTTTTTTATAGCTTTTTTTATAATTTTTATCGAAAAACTATTGGCCCCAATGAATGCAACATCTCTTTCTACATTAGAATGCAATTTTTAAAAGTGCATAACGCTACATTAATTTTCGTACTGTTATTGACAACACCGCGCTCCTGGCCTTATGGAGATTAACATGGGAAACGATTCTCCATAAGAGCCCATACTGTCAACTAAATGTGGAACGCTCTATAGCCCACGGAGGACCGTCTCATCCACCCTTCCAGCGGGGGTCGAAAAGTGACCGCTCTGACTGCATTTTGAAATTCAATCAGATCATCAAAAAATGATTGTTTTCATCGCACTCCTGCCAATCAAGCAATCAATACGTATTTGAACCGTGTTTCTGCGATGAAAAATAACGATATTGTTAACTTTGCTAAAAAAAGCAGCTTTGCAGCAGACCACTGGAAAATGGCAAATCCGCCTATGTGTGTAATGTATTAATCACACCTGAGAGGATCATACTTGAGTCCTCGAGAATCTGTCAACCTACTGCATTTCAAAAAAACTGTTTCCGGTTTGGCCCCCCCAATATTTTTTTGAAAATCGGCATCCCTGATGGCCAACAAAACTTTAAACAACATACTAGTAATAATATTGCCATGAAGACGCATCACTTGCTTGTTTAAAACACTTACTTTCATCATTTAGTTGAGGCACAACCTCTTGTCAACGCGTTGTTTTCGCTCGGATAAAAAATATTTATAGTGTTACCAACCATTCCGTTTGTAATGCGCTGAGATCAATGTCATATTCTGGACAGTTCGCCGTAGAATATTCCACTATATGCGTGTGTCATGCCCTTTAATAACATTTTACTAATATCTGAACTTATTAATCGTCGAAAACAAATGATTCCAATGATTAAGGCATTCGACCAACCTAGAAAAACCGTGGTTACTGAAGAAGTAAGACATAAATTGGACCAACACGGCCAATATATATTACTATTCCAACGTTTTGGACACACTAATTTGCCTAATATGCGTTCTAAAGAATATTAAATTATGAAATGTACAAACGAAGCATATAACCATATTACCCGTCATCATAAAAATATAAAATTTTTATGGATGGGAATCTCTGTCGGACCGTAGAGTGAAAAATAGACTAAACCTTTTAGATAAATTTTAGAGCGGTGTCTTTTCTGACGAAGTTAACCATATCTTACGGACGCCAACATACTACGGAAAGTTCAGATCATATAAATAAAATAAGAGAGATGGATTGTAGAACAGACAGATTCCGAATGCCATTTTTTCCACGATCAATAAGAGATTATAACGGCAGCAATAGAACTCGTAAATGGATTGCATTACTTGTAGAGTAGTCTACTAACCTATGTAAAAATTAATGTATGTTTCTTAATTCAATTATCATTTCATTTCTAACAGCATATGGTAGTATAGTTTGTAAGTATACGGGACGTTTTTGGACGGTGTGGTGTGCATGTGGGAGTCAAAATGCATGCTGCATGCTGGGGATTGATCACCCCCTGCCAAACACCCTAGAGGTGGCTCGCAGGGTATTATGTAGATGTATAGTTTTTTCTTTCATTTGAATGTCTTATGTGGTGTCAACCTTCCAGAAAGTTTTCACGTTACATCAATAGTAAATATTAAGACGGAATTTTAACCATGGGATTGTCCGAAAATTACTTGAATTACACAAAGTAGTGATAAGAAATTCTTTAACAAACATCTACATCAACATAATACCCCGCAAGCCCCCTAAAAGGCGTGTGGCAGGGGGTGGTAGGACACCAGCCTTTTTTTAGGACACCAAAAATTAATGCCACGACCCTCATGGAATTTGTTAAGATATTATTGCTGTACGTCAATGGCAAATCGAGATGTAAAAGAAATTTGTATTACTGGAGGATAACGATCGTAAGCTTACGAGCTGTGCTGTTGAATTTGGCAACGCCGTATTAGCGGAGAAGGTAGTCCTATCCGTTCTACGGTACGAATTCACAGCAAAATAGTCTATACACAATCCACATGTGAGATCGCGAATCGGTTCCGCTGCAAATACACACACAAGCTAAAACCTATTTCAATAATATAGGTAAATCCATAAACACAATACTAGCATATGCCATAAAAATATAGTGGGAAATAGGCAAATACTCTTATCAAAAACTGGAAGTCACTGTCACATTCTTATATTCATCACGTGCCACTAACAATAACAGAGCTCCTTGTAACGTTGCTAATTGTATAATAACACTCATTTTCTTATTGAGTCGAGGAACTATTACTTCGATATGCGATGTTGACATCCGAATAACATAAATTGGTAGAGTTTTAAAACTCTTAGCCGAAGAGTGTGTAATACAAAGGATTCAATATCATATTATGAAATAAAATAAAGCAAGAGATTGTGATTGTTGGTCGAAAACATAGTCATTTTATTTCATTCGCAAACCATCTTTCCGAGTACAAGCGTAAACAAATTTTTACATTGACAATAGTCGCAAGACCTCCCTTTATCAAATCAGTCTAGTAGCTTGGAAGCTCCACTTAAATGTCCTAGGTCTCAGGATCGAGATCGGATGAAGTATATTTTCCTTAAAAAGTGCTGATTTTATCACTTAATCGCATGTGTTTTAGCGTCTCATAGTCCTGTGAATTAAAAAAAAATATTTCGCATTGAGTGCAATCTGATTAGCACGAATGTGGCCTCGGAAGCACTTGTGTTGTAAAAATTTAAATTCCTTGTCGACTAGACCGCTTATACCGCTGAGGTGTTGATTCACCCCATGTGAATTACGTTGCTGCCAGGCAAACTGCGCAGTTCGGACCTCAAGGCTTGGCCTTCACGCAGGAGTGACGGATTTCACATGGGGGTGAATTTCGGGGAAATGCGCATGGCTAGTTGAGGGGGAACTACGCAGTCTGGTAGGAGTCACATTTATTTCCCGTTACAGTTGGGAATTTCGGTTCATTTGGTGGAGTCGGTTCATGGGATTTGATTCGTGGCAATGAATCGGTCCTTTAAATCGTCCATAATTAACCGAATGTACCGTGGAATCTCAAGTCCATGTGAATATCGAATCCATGTGAATATTCAATCAATCTGAATCCGTGCGAATCTTGAATAAAAAATGCATGCGAAATCAGAAGCGGATCCAGGATTTGAGGGGGGGGGGGGGTTACACCTTCTGTGGTAATTTTCTATTTATTTTTATATGAATGTTATTAAAATGAAATGAAATGACTGAGTCTCTGTTATACACAAAATAAAAGGAAAGCATTGTTAATAGTGCTAAAGTCTTGTCTATTTTTTAAGCGTCTGGAATGGGGGGGGGGGGGCGGTGGCAAATCCGCCTGTCTACATCTACATAATACCTAATGACTGGAAAATCGCTAATGTTACGCCAACATTTATTCCACGATCAATAAGAGATTATAACGGCAGCGATAGAACTCATAAATAGATTGCATGACATATGGTGTAGCCAACTAACCTATGTAAAACTTAATGCATGTTTCTTAATTTTATTATTATTTCTGAAAGCGTATAGTAGTATAATTTGATAGTCTGCGTGACCCTTTTTGGACCGTGTGGTGTGCTTGTTGGATTCTAATTGCATGTTGCATGCAGGTGATTGATCACCCCCTGCCAAACACCCTAGAGGTAGCTCGCAGGGTATTATATAAATGTAGATTTCATGCGCATTACTTGTGAATTAACCTCTGAAAAATTCCCTGCAAAATTTAAAACCAGAAATTCTACTCCTTGAAAATAAGTAACAAGGCTAGATATTTTAGAGCAATGTGAAATTGTGTAGAGAGGTACAAATGTTCTCACGAATGAACCAGTGTTTGTCACCTACTCTCCTTAGACCCCTTCCCGAAAACAAATGGCAAAATTCCAATTCCGATTCCAACCACTACAGGGGTTTTTCCGTCAACCAACCCACTCCCACTGTATTGTGTTGACCATTTTTTCTTCCACCCAATCCCTTCCTTGTACACCTGCTAATTCTCCCCTCATTCCTCTCTCAGGAACCCTTTCGCGGGACTTCTTTCCCTCGCCTACTCCTTGCTTAGCCACTTACTCTCACCTCTCCATTTGAAATGGCATGCTCTTTCAACTTTCTCTTTCTATTCCTCTCCATCCCCTTTTCCTTCCCGTTTATGTCGTTTTTTCCGTAGTGTTGTTCTTCTACAGTTATGGCGCGAGTCCTGCTTCTTCCCCTGGGTTTTCCCGTTTCTCTTATTGCCTGTTGTCGTAGCCTTCTCGTCAGCGTTCTTGCCATCTTCTCGCGGTCACCTTCATAATCATTCCATTGATGATCCAAAACAGTCGTAATATTTAATTAACGGAGTCATAACATACCAAATATATATTTAGGATTTTTTTCGATGTAAAAACTTCAAAATTCTCTACTTAACCTGTAACATTACCAGTGTTTGGGACCCTCACGAAAAAGGCTTAATAACAGAGTTAGGACGCGTGAAAAGAAGAGCAGCCAGGTATGTGAAAGGTCGTTACGATAGTCTTGTTTGTGTAACTTACCTCTTAGATAAACACGGATGGGATTCTCTGACGGACCGGAGATTGAAAAATAGACTAAACCTTTTAGATAAATTCAAGAGCAGTGTCTTTTCTGACGAAGTTAACCATATCTTGCGGACGCCAACGTACTACGGAAGATCAGATCATATAAATAAAATAAGAGAGATAGATTGTAGAACACACAGATTCCGAATGTCATTTTTTCCACGATCAATAAGAGATTATAACGACAGCAATAGAACATCTACATCTACAAATTACCCTGCGAGCCACCTCTAGGGTGTTTGGCAGGGGGTGATCAATCACCAGCATGCAGCATGCATTTGGACTCCCACATGCACACCACACCGTCCAAGAAACGTCCCGTATAATAACAAACTATAATACTATATGCTCTTAGAAATAGAATGTAGAATAGAAATTCAGAAACACGCAGTAAGTTTTACATATGTTAGTAGGCTACACTACAAGTCATGCAATCTATTTACGCGTTCTATTAAAAATTCTCTAATCCAGGAAATGACATTTTCGTCTAGACCATAAGATTTCAGATTTATTATTAACTTTCCGTGGGGTACTTTATCAAATGCCTTTTTGAAATCAAGAAAAATCGCGTCTACCTGAATGTTGTCTTCCGCGGAGACTAAAATATCGTGGGCGAAAAGCGCTAACTGAGTTTCGCACGATCTGCTTTTCCTGAATCCATGTTGAGTTCCCAATGATAAGTTTTGCGCGTCCTGGTGTTTCATTACCGAGCTGGCTACGATGTGTTCAAGGACATTGCAAGAGATGGACGTTAAAGATATCGGCCTGTAATTAGATGGCTGTTCCTTCGTGTTGCTTGATGGATTTACTGAATATTAACTGCAAGTAGGGGGCAATTTCTGAGGCTAGTTCTTTATATACGCGAGAAGGGATTTCGTCTGGACCAGGTGATTTATTTGGACTAAGCGATTTCAATATATTTTCTATTCCGAGCGTACTAATGTCAATAGCTGACATATTATGTATACATGTATTGTCATCGGTCTCGGGTGAGTTTTCGGAAGGCTCCGTGAACACGCTCTTAAAGTAGGAATTTAATAAATTGGCTTTATCGTAACTGCTTGTCAACACATCTCCATTGTCGTTTCTCAGCGAACATACGGTAGATCGTTTACCTTGAACTTCCCTAACATATGACCAAAATGCTTTTGGGTTATCCTGTAATTGCTCTACTAGCGTTTTTCTTTTAAAATTCGTGAACGCATTCCTGAACGCTTCCTTCGTGGCGGCTTTAGTCATCCTATATTTTTTAATTATTAGCTCGCGATCATTAGCGGTAAATACGTGCTGACTTTTTTCATTTTAGCATGACACGCTCTCTGTCGCCTCAATGATTTTCTCACTTCCGCGTCTTACCATCTCGGTTCGCTTCCTTCTTTTACTATTTTACTAGGGATGTGGCTATTTATTCCCGAAGTTACGAGCGAAAGAAAAGCTTTCCAAGTATTCTCTACATTTAACTTTAATACTGATTCTTGAAACTCGGGGAAAGCATTTTTCAGATGACTCCTAAACCCATCAAAATCAGCTCTTTTAAAAATGAAAACTTTACGCTCTTTTTTTTAAGTTTACAGCGGTATTTAGAGAAAACTTTGCAGTTACTACCCTATGGTCACTTATTCCTTCGACAGTGCCAACGTTTATTACCTGATGTGGTATATTTGTCGCTAATAAATCAAGAATATTTTCTCCTCTGTTTGGTGCGGATGCTATTTGAAACAATGAATTAGATGTGAAAGTGTGTAATAAAGCCTCGCAGATCACTTTATCCCTCCCACCAGGAATGAAGCTATAAGTCTCCCAATCTATAGAAGGTACGTTGAAATCTCCACCCACAATCAAGTTTCTTTCAGGATACTTGGATACTACGCTGTTTATTTGATTTTGAAAATCCAACATTGACGTTATATCTGAGTCAGGTGGTCTGTAATACGAACATAATAAAATAGTTTTGAATTTTGGACATTTAATTGAACACCACACAGATTCAACGCTGGTCTCAGTTACCGTTATCGCTTGGCTGACGATTGAATTCTTTACAGCTATAAAAACTCCGCCCCCAACTCGATTAATTCTATCTTTCCGATAAACAGTGAACGATTTTGGGAAGATCTCATTGTCTGAATCATCATCTGTTAGCCAACTTTCTGTTTCAAAAATGACGTTGCACTTCGTACTATGAATTAAATGGTGGAATTCGGGAATCTTATTTCTTAAACTACGGCAATTAACCACAGCCACGATTAAAACTTCGGAAGTAGTAATATTGCGTTTCGGGAATAATTCTGATTTGCTTTTGTCGAATAGACTATTCACAGGCTCTATACCGCTGATAAATGGAAATGCATGTCTTATTGTCTCACTATCAAAATGACTTGAGCCTTGACTTCCTTTGAACGCATTGCTCGACTGACGCTTCTCGTGCTTAAATGTAATACCGGAAACGCTGATTTTTCTTTCTACCACTCTATTCTCATTTCTGGAAGAATTTTTGTCTGTGAAAAGTTTTGAACTACCCCCTACATTTATCTTTAATACTGATTCTTGAAACTCGGGGAAAGCATTTTTCAGATGACTCTTAAACCCATCAAAATCAGCTCTTTTAAAAATGAAAACTTTACGCTCTTTTTTAAAGTTTACAGCGGTATTTAGAGGAAACTTTGTAGTTACTACCCTATGGTCACTTATTCCTTCGACAGTGCCAACGTTTTTTACCTGATGTGGTATATTTGTCGCTAATAAATCAAGAATATTTTCTCCTCTGTTTGGTGCGGATGCTATTTGAAACAATGAAGTAAATGTAAAAGTGTGTAATAAAGCCTCGCAGATCACTTTATTCCTCCCACCAGCAATGAAGCTATAAGTCTCCCAATCTATAGAAGGTACGTTGAAATCTCCACCCACAATCAAGTTTCTTTCAGGATGCTTGGATGCTACACTGTTTATTTGATTTTGAAAATCCAACATTGACGTTATATCTGAGTTAGGTGGTCTGTAGTACGAACATAATAAAATAGTTTTGAATTTTGGACATTTAATTGTAACGTTTCAATTAATTTCTCTTTTTTTCACACGTCACTTACAAATATTTTATTTCACTTTAAATGATACAAACTCGGGAGCAAGGGAACACCCGTCCGCCATAACTATCACAATCCGACTCCCCCCGTTTTCACCTCCTCCCGCGCCGTCAACAATCACAACAATTACCTCACTAAACCTCTGCTGCTTATTATTGCTTGAATTACGTCACACCAAAACCAAAACAAACCACTCAATGTAACACCTAATGTTGAGTGGTTTGTTTTGGTTTTGGTGTGACGTAATTCAAGCAATAATAAGCAGCAGAGGTTTAGTGAGGTAATTGTTGTGATTGTTGACGGCGCGGGAGGAGGTGAAAACTGGGGGAGTCGGATTGTGATAGTTATGGCGGACGGGTGTTCCCTTGCTCCCGAGTTTGTATCATTTAAAGTGAAATAAAATATTTGTAAGTGATGTGTGAAAATAAGAGAAATTAATTGAAACGTTACATTTTGGCGCCCAACGTTGGGCGCCAAAATGTAACGTTTTCTTTAATTTCCACTTCTATTACTTAACAAATGATTTTTATAACACTTTATAAATAAACTTTACAATTTAAAACTCGTGAGCATAAACAACATCAACAAGCCGCCATGACTATTATATTCCCATTTGTACTACCCGTACTGCCACTCACTGAACCGCTGCCATGGACTGCACCAGTGGGGATCTTGAGTTCTGCCGTATCCCTTTTCCTCCGGTCTCTTTCTCTCTTGTAGGCGTCTGCTTTTGGTCTGCGTCCTCTTCTTCTTTCTGCCGATCCTGAATTTTTCCTCCGGTCTCTCAATACACCAGTACTTTAATTTATCTCCCAATCTCTTACAACACGTCTATCTCTTCCTTCTCTCCATACACGACTGCCCTTTTTCTTTTGCGTCCCTCACTACCATTATTGCCTCCCATTATTGCTTCCTCACTACTATTGTTAATTTTAATTCATTTAAATAAACAACATGGCAGCTTGTTTACATAATTAAACACCACACAGATTCAACGCTGGTCTCAGTTACGGTTATGGCTTGGCTGACGATTGAATTCTTCACAGCTATAAAAACTCCGCCTCCAACTCGATAAATTCTATCTTTCCGATAAACAGTGAACGGTATTATGTAGATGTAGACACTCTGAAGAAGGTAAGTTTGGATTGAACTGCCATTGACTAGGACACATCTCGTCCTCATTGCAAATAGACCTCGCCTAGATTTCACCGCGATTCCGATCTCACCTCGGCGAACCCCTCATTCCACGCAAACTCAATTCTCTCTGGTCGCTTGCCCACGTGATTCATTTATATGCAGCAATGATTGCAGAACGTGACAGCTCATCATACTTTCCATTTCCGTGACATTTCACGCATCATTGTTCTCATTCGTATGCTTTCAACCTTCTCCCCAATAGGGTGGTTTCCTTCATCAAAGAAAACGAAAGGCATTGATTGCGATTCGTTACCCACCATTACTGTATTCATAATATACAAATTATTTCGTTTTAGAAATACCGGTTTAGACGAATGGCTACGGTCCATTTTTTACATCATGCGTCCATGCGATGCCACTCCACGTGACATCTCAGGGACCTAGTTTATATACGAGAAGATAGGAGTTATACATCGTCTAGAATATCAATGCATGCATGAGGCGCAGAGCTCAGGGAAACATGTCTTAATAATCACCTATAAAAACTGCCTAAAGTCGGAAAATATTCTTCGTTTGGTAAGATATTAATAATCCTTATTTTAGCTAAGCGCTACCAGCCAGCAGGGTACTCAGCTACCCGCTAGCAGCCTGCGTCGTATCATCGCTAAGCCTCGCGTCAAGGTCACTTCACAGGGCGGCAGCGGGATCCAGAAATACGTCACACGGAGAGAATTCCCTGCACTCATACTTACCCGTCGATTGGCATTGATTGCGATTCGTTACCCACCATTAGTGTACTCATAATATACAAATTATTTCGTTTTAGAAATACCGCCCCTGACGAATGGCTACGGTCCATTTTTAACCTCATTTGAAAAGGGCCACATTGGCGCCCATGCGATGCCACTTTACGTGACGTCACAGGGACCTAGTTTCTATACGAGACGATAGGAGTTATGCATCGTCTGAGGTTACCAATGCATGCATGAGGCGCAGAGCTCAGGGAAACATGTCTTAATAATCACTTATTAAAACTGGCTAAGGTCGGATAGTTTTCTTTGTTTGATAAGGTATTAATAATCCTTATTTAAGCCAAGCGCTACCAGTCAGCTACCCGCTAGCAGCCTGCGTCGTATCAGCACTCAACTCGCCTCAAGGTCACCTCACAGGGCGGCAGCGGGAACCAGAAATACGTCACACGGAGAGATTTCCCGGCATTCATACTTCAGCGTTGCGTTTTCGCGCGCTTGAAAAATTTCACTTTTCATTTAATCGCGAAAAAAAGATATCGTCATTTAAAAATCTAAAAGCGTGAAATACGTACTCCAGGAGTAATAATCTTTCGATTTAGACAATAAAAAAATAATAGGAAACCACACTATTAGTATGATGAGCTCACTTAATATTGATCTGAGATCCTCAAAACACCTTACAAGGGAAATTCTGACAACTAGCATTAATCCCTGATATTTTTCTCGGAAGACCCCTTTTTCGGGGTATTTATGGGTACTCAGGGTACGGTAAATAGACGCTATTACATGCAATCAATGTCATAGCCGAATCCTGGAGGGAATTTCCTCTACTACAATATCAAGGCACTACAATATCCTCTACAACTATTTTGCATGTGGGAGTCTAAATGCATGCTGCATGCTGGTAATTGATCACCCCCTGCCCAACACCCTAGAGGTGGCTCGCAGGGTATTATGTAGATGTAGATCAAATTGCTGGAAGTCGGCCGGATTCCCTTTGACAGCTATTCATGAGGGCGTCCCGGAGGTTGGCATTCGATGCCAAGTCGCAGCTAGGAAATGAGGCTGGGGTTGGGGGGTGGGGGTGGTTTACGCGCAACTGACACCGGAGTGTCTGGGGGTTTGGAATACCCACCAGCACCTCGATTATGTAAATGGAACAGCGACGACGGCGAAAGGTGACCATCACGTTCTCTTATCACGTTTCACTTTATCGCACGGTCATGTAAGCCACCGTCATCGCGCGTAACTAGTGTTGCCGCGAGACGAGACGAGACGAGACTTTCGCCAGTCTCGTCTCAGTCTCGTTTCCTGACCTCTGGTATCGTCTCGAGTCTCGTCTCGTGAACCCTAGTCTCGTCTCGGTCTCGAGTCTCGGACGAGACTCTCGTCTCGTCTCGTTTCCCCCACACTAAATTTAGCGTCGTTTCCATGCGTAAGCGTGCTGAATCGCTTAATCGATAGTCTTAAAAATAGGAGAGCCATTAATATAAATTGCAAGCACATATTTATCCGGACACCAATTGCATCAAACTGGTGCTAAAATCATTGATTTTATTGATAATCAATGAATAAAATAATAACATAAAACGAAAAATGTCTAAAAATGGAATGTAGACATAATCCTAATCGATCACCGAAAAAAATTCAAAAAATTATATTATCTTAAACATTGTTTGAACTTGAATATTATTAATACGTACTTACAATTTTCAGCGCCGTTTACTTTTGCCTGCTCCCTGTATGCCGTGTCTAGTAGTTCAAAAGTCTGTGGGGTTTCTCAAAACACAGGTTCCTGGGCAGTTTTACATCTGTATCTTGTCTCGTATCTCTTTATGTTATGTCACTCACTGCACACTTTCTTCTTTCAACCCTATATGTTTCAATTTATGGGTTTTGTTGAACAAAATATGCCGTCTGGTCGATCGAGCACATTCCGTATCGATATTCTAGAACCGTCCTTTGTGCTGTTCTAAATTCTGTCCTGCTATAATTTTGTTCACTAAGATTCAAATATTCACTAATGGGCGAAAGGTTGTAGTGAAAGCGCATTTTTTTGGAATTTTCTTTGTAAATTTTAAAGAAACTATGCCACGTAGCGGTTTGTCTCAGTCACTATAATTGTAATTATTTCATCATCGAAAAATAACTCCAATTCCAAGGATCCTTTTTACACGAATAGGCGATATTTCTTTTCAACTAAATCACACGCAAAGGTTAGAGGCGCGTCTTCACGGCCGATCTCTTCCCAATAATTTTCTTGAAAATTCACGGAAAAATTAGATGCTATAAATCTTCGAACCTGGACTCAAGGGAGTATCCAATTGTAATTTACGAAATCGTATCAGAACATTCTGCACTCTTTTATTCCAGAAAGTCAAGCACACTGTGATCGCACCACTCACGACAGCTAGAAGGCATGGTCAACTAAGAAGGGGTTCAGATACGGAAGGGGCCCAAGGCCGAAAAAAATAAAACCACCAAAGCAAACGCAAGCGCGAAAAAAACTCCAACCCTCAGCTTCCAACGTCATAAATAAGATACCAGATGCTGGCAGGTCTTCGAGGTTCCGAGAACTATTGAGTGACAATGCCTGGACGGTCCAAGCCTTCACTATCATTGCCACGATGAAAGAGAAAGGAAAAGATGAGACAGAAGATGAGATGATAATGAACCACAGAGGAAGGCATTCAGCGTCCCCACATTGAACATACAATCGCTAAGAAAGCACATAAATCGGAGCGTAAGTGGTAGATTATCTTCCATGGGCGTCCACCAGTCGCCGCTCCTAGAGGAAGCATCCTGGCATCAGCTGGAAAAAATATTCTAAAAAAAGTCGACCACACAAACAGAGGCAATTAAGAGGCACAGAACGAAATCAGACAGATATGTCTCACATATACTCACTGAAAGTACATATATGGAAGATTAAGAGATAGGAATACCTAATGAAACTTTCAAACTCATACAGTGTGTCTTTCACACTTAGGAACGACCACGCAAGGGAACGACCACGGGAATTTAAAGTCACGCTTGAGGGGTTAAATAGCAATAATAGTACTCCCTCGTTTGTACCGGCGAAAAAATACCTGTATACTGGTACATTCATAATTTATAAAATTTGTTAATAAGTTGAAAATAAACGTTCGTATTAATCTATCAAAATTATCCGGTGTTTCCGAAAATTAGATTATTATACAGGACAATTACACTGAATAAGTCATTCACAGGCATTTATACGAAAACCCAACGGAAAACTTCATCAGAGGCTCAATTATCGAATTGTTGAACGGTGATAACGATATAGTTGTCAAAGGCAACGTCATACAAACGATTTCGGGGCATACGTTTTAATTTTTGGTGTTTTCCTAGCGAATGATAAATTTGAAGATCTCTCAGACAAGAAAAAGACACTGTCAGCAGAACGTCTTCTTATTCAAACACCCGACGGTGGCAATCCGACACAAACTTTGGCTACTTATACAACAACCACTCACTTGGTGCCCGAGAAAGCTTTTGTCATTTTAATTTCTGCTGTATTTATGTGTGTAAAAATATTTTTACACTTGTCTCATGTAAAGACATAGTAGTTTTTACATTTCTAGAATCGGAATTAGTTATGCCTAAAATACTGCGATCGAATAAAATTAGATGTGTAGGTCACATTTCTATTTAGGTTAGAAAAATATATATACATTGTACGGTTCAATAACATTGATTTTCTTGCCGTCTGTGGCTAAAAAAATCTTTTATGGCCATAGTGATTAAGAGTCAAGCATGTTGCCATAGTCAAAACACGTAATAATTTTGAACAGGATATTTGGCTGAAATTCCCGTAAAATTACTTTGCAAGTCATATTTAATTCGAATATTTTAATTTATAATTGATACTATATTTATCCCTGTACATCGCGGCGCGGCCAACAGCAGCCTCCTGCCCCCCGCCACAGGCTTTTCCCGGCAAGTGTGGCATAACTGTGTACGACACATTTTTCCACCGCCAATTTTAAAAATTTATTAAAATTGTAAAAAATTTAAGTACGACTTTCTCTCCATAAGTCCTTACAATATGCAATACATTGAAATAATTATTAGCTAACAGCCGCGCTAGCCACATTGTTTTGCAATTACATGCGGATCAAATGTTTCCGGACATGGCCTTAGAGATGGGACTACAATAGGGTAATGAGATAGCAATACACGAAGATACTAATACCACCTCGAAATACCCTCTACCAATTATGAACCGATTCGAATTTTTTCTCCCAGAAAAGATAAAATGCTGAGGCACGACTTTCATTTTCTCCGAGTATCTTCAAATGAGTGAGATGAAAAATTGAGGATACCATGACTCTTCTGCTTACTGAGATTTTAGTGCCGATGACAGCACCACAGACTTCATAGTTAAGAAAAAAAATGAAGTTGGCAGGATCTCAGAGGAGTTCAGCTTGAATAACTATATATGAATTTTAATGAATATAATTATAAACACGTTTATGTCTCTCATGAAATTCACTAATTGTAAAAATTTTAGAATTTTAATATATTTTTCTTACTCAATGCATAACTTGGAGTTAGCACGGCGTGTGAAAACCTTTCACCAATGGAGTTGAAGCGATCGAAATAGAGGTAATTTAGGATTCCTCTCAGCTGCAATAAAAATTATATTGTCGTTGCCATTTTAGGAAAAATTTAGAAATGAAGGGCGCAGTAATATGTATTACTGAAGTAATATTAACGTGAATTTTCTGATGGATTGCTAAAAAAAAACGGTAGAAAGAAAAAGGAAACAGCAATTTGCGAAAGTCATACACGATTTCTGGCGTTCTCGTGAAAGTCATACACGATTTCTGGCGTTCTCGTAACGATCTATTATGTTGTACAGTATTGCTTACCGACGCGGAATAAGTCTCGTCATGCGTCCTAATTTTATATTTGTATAATGCAGTCTTTTGTTTACGATACTTCGATGCTTTCACAAGTGCAGAATGAAGAAAGACCTTGGAACCCTGAAGAAATCAAGAGGAAATAAATGCAGGAAATACCCAAAGCAAAAGATACCGAGCGAGGGGCTGACCACCCAACGTAACACATTTTTGTAACACAATGCTGTGGCTCTCGAAAGTTTAGCTAGAACTTTTTTACATTAAAATAAGGCTCCAATTTTCCAAATTAATTATCCCAGGAAACAAGGAAAAGTAGTCAGCCATTAACACTCCCTTACTTGGCTCATGCATTCAGAAATTGGTTTTTCAGCAAATATTCTAGTTTATAATTTGATCATCTATCGAAAAGTTATTATTCAGCTGTATTTAAAATATAATGCTTAAGAATAACGTAAAATGTGTTTCGTCCTAACTGAAGGATATAGTTTTAAGCATAAACCTATAAACCTATAGGCATAAAACTATACCAAATATCAATTGAGGACGTCCATCTAAATTTCGAGACTTTCGAGAGTCTCGTGGAAGTGGTATCGTCTCGTCTCGTCAAAAGGTGGTCTCGTCTCGAGTCTCGTCTCGAATTCTACCCTACGGTCTCGTCTCGAGTCTCGTCTCGAAAACGAGACGAGACTCGAGACGAGACGAGAAAGTCTCGAGTCTCGCGGCAACACTACGCGTAACATATAGGCACGAGCGCGTGAGGTTGGTATCATTTAGAAATCTGAAGAGCCAATGAAATTCTTCGACACATCTCTGTCCTAGAATGCGTCGTCTGCGGAGTCTTTGAAATAACAATTATAAACAACGAAAACATAAAATGGATGCAGTTCAAAGCTAAGTACTTCGCTTCGCCAATAGATAATATTATAATTATGTACTCGGATTATGGTAAAGTTATGGGGAAAGTGTAGTATTACTTTTCGATGTGTGATAACGTAATCTATTATGCTAATGCTCGCCGGGAGATGCTGCAGTCATTATATTTACCATATCGTAGAGAATGGCCGAAAAGTCGTGATCTTGGATTGAAACTAATTAATGTTGAAATGATAATGGAAGTGTAATCGCGCTAGCGATTTCAATGTAAGTAGTTATTAGTTGATTTATGATGATTAAAAAATCGGAAAGGAGTTTAACGATGTTCATGGTGAAACAAAACTCAGTACTATTCCACAAACTTTTATTTTAACAGTCTACTACTTTCGACGTTTATACCGTCATTATCAAATCTAACGTAACTGTGAAAATAAAAATTTGTGTAATAGTTCTGAGTTTTGTTTCACCATGAACATATCATCGTTCCGACAAGTAACGCCCAAATCCTTTGAGTTTAACGATGTTGATATGTTGCAGAACGTACTTGGCAAATGTTGATAATTAAACTCGATATAAAGTAATTGACGTTTGAATCACGGATGTACTTCATTTAGCAGTGTACAGTGTACAGTTAACAGCACGGATGTACTTCATTTTCGACGACAAAATGAGAGAAATTAGTTACTTTTCCCTCGTTAGACCACATTTGGAATACGCTGGCAGTGCTCGGGACCCTCATGAAAAAGGCTTAATAACAGGGTTAAAACGCGTGCAAAGAAGAGCTGCCAGGTATGTGAAAGGTCGTTACGATAGTCTTGTTAGTGTAACTGACCTCTTAGATAAACTCGAATGGGAATCTCTGTCGGACCGTAGATTGAAAAATAGACTAAACTTTTTAGATAAATTCAAGAGCAGTGTCTTTTCTGACGAAGTTAATCATATCTTACGGACGCCAACATACTACAGTAGATCAGATCATATAAATAAAATAAGAGAGATAGATTGTAGAACAGACATATTCCGAATGTCATTTATACCACGATCAATAAGAGATTATAAAGGCAGCAATAGAACTCGCAAATAGATTGCATGACTTGTAGCGTAGCCTACTAACCTATGTAAAACTTAATGCATGTTTCTTAATTCAATTATTATTTCTAACAGCATATAGTAGTATAGTTTGTTATTGTACGGGACGTTTTTTGGACGGTGTGGTGTGCATGTTGGAGTCCAAATGCATGCTGCATGCTGGTGGTTGATCACCCCCTGCCAAACACCCTAGAGGTGGCTCGCAGGGTATTATGTAGATGTAGATGTACTTTCTAATTTGCTGTGAGGAAATAAAGCAGCTCAAATCGAATTCACTACCGTGCGCATATGACAATTGAACAAAGTGGACAACTAATAATGTCAAGAGAGCACTACAGTAGAAATAATTACGAATTTTATCGGTTTTTAATCGATTATAGGGCATTTTTTAATTAAATAAACATTATTTTTTGCTAATATATGAATTTAGTGCTCGTTTTTAGGTCAGCATATGCTTGTCACCATCGGTTTCGAACGTGATAGGCCGATGACGCTCGCAGCGTGATAAAGAGTGCGATCACGGTTTCATAATTGCTGCTATCACCTTCCGTGGTGGGAATCTCGTTGCCCCTGGCAACGACATCCCTCTCACCCTTCTCACAGTTACATAATCAGGGTGCAGGAGAAGCGGTAGGTGCGAGAGATATTTAAATTACGGAATTTTCAGATAAACGGTTCAAAATGGTGAGTTTTACGACTTTCTGAGGGATATTTTATTAATCCTTACGCTATTCCATTCCACCGAAGAAAAAAGAGGTTTACAGCTGCCGTCCAAAAGATATTTTGATTTCGTGAACGATTTTGAACCCAAATTTAATTCCCGTTATTATGCAAGTTAAAGGCCATGGTGGAGGCGGCGATGGAGAAGATAAAAAAGAGAAAAAAAATCGTAGATTTTTTGGTAATATCTTATCGTGTATGTAATTCGAGAATCTAGACGCGCAATACGCCAACTATCGGAAGCAGAACTCCGAGGATACCTATCTCTCTTATTTTATTCGTATGATCTGATCTTCCATAGTATGTTGGCGTTGGTCGAATCGGTTCAGTGTGAAAATGCACTTTGAATGGCATTCATAATAATGTATAATGCCTTCCAGTTGTCATTGGTTGCAAACATTCATCACATACTGTGACAGTGGTTTGAAGGTTTATAGTGATTAAGGTAGCCAAAATATTTGACTTTTATTGTCTACCCTAATGAGAATACTGTATTTTTGAAGTGAAAACTTCTTTAGCGGCGTTAAGCACTTTTGCGGGATGAGGAAAAAGCATAGAATTCGCGTGAGCGTCACCGACCCGACACCGCGACCGCTACAGCGAGACATATGTTTCACTCTTTAAAATTTGTCTCTCGGTTTCATATCCTCGGTGTATAGTGGTCGGTATCCCCGCCTGTAACGCTGGAGATCGGGGTTCGAACCCTCGCCGGGAAAATTTTTTTCTCTATCTCATACAATAAAATAAAAATATAATGGATATTTCAACTACGCATGCTGACTAGGTATAGTAAATAAACTTTGTTAATATAAACACTGTTAAAGCCTTTTTGTTTAAAAAATATTAAAATTGAAAATAAAAATCTATTGTTTATATTGTATAAGTTAATTAAATATATTGAGCTCGTGCATGAACGTGCAGAAGAGTGTACACGTTAGGTCAGTACAATTTAAGGCACTATATTTTATGTGCAAAGTGAACAATTACAAGTTTAAAGCATATTAAATAAAAGAAATAAAAGCATATTATATTTTAATATATAAATGATGTTAATTTCTATTCATACACATCGTATTTTAAATAATAAATTTAACAATAAACAGTTTGCTGAAAAAAAATAATTTCAATTTTTGTTGAAAAATGAGTATTACTGGAAAAATTAGTTCTTAAATAATATAAAATCTTTATACATCTACATAATACCCTGCGAGCCACCTCTAGGGTGTTTGGCAGGGGTCGATCAATCACCAGCATGCAGCATGCATTTGGACTCCCACATGCACACCACACCGTACAAAAAACGTTCTGTAAAATAAAAAACTATACTACTACATGCTGTTAGAAATAAGAATCGAATTAAGAAACATGCATTTAGTTTTACATAGGTTAGTAGGCTACACTACAAGTCATGCACTATATTTACGCGTTCTATTGTTGCCGTTATAATCTCTTATGGATCGTGGAAAAAAACACATGGCAGCTCTTCTTTACCAGTGAAGGTGAAACATGCCCTTCTCCACAGTCGGAGAACGCTTCCGAGTGGTTGAATAATGGCTGCGGATGGGGATATGCTGATAGAAATGAAATGATATTTGAATTAAGAAACATGCATTAACTTTTACATAGGTTAGTAGGCTACTCTACAATTCATCATCATCATCATTAGTCAACAATCCTAAGATTGGTTTGACGCAGCTCTCCATTTCTCTCTCCTATCTGCTAATCTCTTCATAGCTACATATTTATTCTCTTTTACATCCTTTATAACCTGTCCGATATAACTCATTCTGGGCCGTCCCTTGCCCTTTTTCCCTTCCACTTGTCCTTCAACGATTGTCTTCATCAGACCATCGTGCCTCAAAATGTGGCCAACTAAGTTGTCCCTTCTTCTGCTCAATGTTTTTAGGAGGCTTCTCTTTTCTCCTACTCTCCTTAGTACTTCCTGGTTACTCACACTGTCAATCCATTTTATCTTCATCATTCTTCGGTAGCACCACATTTCGAATGCTTCCACTCGCGGCTGAGCTTTAAGCCACCGAGTGCGTCCACCGGGTTGCGGATGGTGGGTCAACCTCTAGAGGTTAGCTGCGATATAAGCAAGTTTACTTGTCGAATAAGCAGTCGTGGACAAAAAGCGGCGGGTATCCGAGGTGGTATGGGTCTATCCCTGGGTGAGATAGGCCACCTAAATGATACACTAAACCTGAGAAGATACCGTGACTTGGCGATGAGAGGCCGCCAACAATTATGCCTCACATCACCCGGAGGAGAGGGCAGCAGCTCTTCTTCATATGAGTGAAGGTGGAGATCACGATGGTCAGTACAGCGACACTCATTGCACTTCAGGCGTGGTAACATTTACTTTAGTAGTACTGCGATGTAGAAGGCAAGGGGAAACCACCACATTATTATCCCGAGGAGGCACAGCTACTCCAACTTTAAATTGTCCGACTCTACAAGTCATGCAATCTATTTACGAGTTCTATTGCTGCCGTTATAATCTCTTATTGACTGTGGAAAAAATGACATTCGGAATCTGTCTGTTCTTCAATCTATCTCTCTTATTTTATTTATATGATCTGATCTTCCGTAGTACGTAGGCGTCCGTAATATATGGTTAACTTCGTCAGAAAAGACACTGCTCTTGAATTTATCTAAAAGGTTTAGTCTATTATTCAATCTACGGTCCGACAGAGATTCCCATCCGAGTTTATCTAAGAGGTCAGTTACACTAAAAAGACTGTCGTAACGACCTTTCACATACCTGGCAGCTCTTCTTTGCACGTGAAAATATAAAACATAAATGGATAATAATAATTTCAGTTTTCACTTCTGTCGGCCAGTCCCACGACAACCTCGTATTTTTTATCAGTGTCACGCGTTTGTGGTCATCTGAAAAGCCTTTCAGTAATCGCCGCGAGCTATTATAGGCTATCCGCCATATTTATTTGCCAATTCCTAATGCAATTCGTGGCTGCTCTTAGAAATCTAAACGCCTCCTCAAAACTTCGAAAGACCTTCCTTGACATTTTCTACTCTCATGTTCGCAGAGTGTGCATTTACATCTACATAACACCCTGCGAGCCACGTATAGGGTGTTTGGCAGGGGGTGACCAATCACCAACATGCAACATGCAAGAGGACCGCCACATGCACACCACACAGTCAAAGAAATATTACGCACACTAGAAAAATATACAAAATATACATGCTTATTCATAAAAAAATTGCTAAAGGCCGTTTTACACGGTACACGGAATGGCGCAGGTTAGAGCTGGATTATTTTCTAAAATGGCGTGGAATTGCGCGAATGCATGAAGGATATTAGAACAGGGGCTACTTTGCCTTCTCGTATCCACGCATTCTCGCATGTGTTCTAGCAATTCACCGCTCTACACGAGGCAATTTTGATTGCGCCTTCACACGTACGTCAGACTGCGCAATTCCGTGTACCGTGTAAAACGGCCTTAATGGTTAGTAGTTCCTAGAGCAAATACATGCAAGGTTAGAACTACGAAAAAACATGCAATGGGTGATCCTAACGAGCGTTGCCATTAATCCTTTCAATTGAGACAAAATTGCTATCCTTAATATTACGATAATTAGTCTTAAATATTGTGGCATTTTTTAGTGTCCCCCCCCCCCCAAAAATTTCTGGTACCCCCCCCCCCCCAGAACTTCCTCGAACTTCCTCCGAACTTATCCGCAGAACTTCAGTTTTGAAATTGCCCCGAATTCTCTTTTTTCTTTTACGGACAATTGCGAAGCGTTTAAATCGGCGCCAGTTAGTAACTCATCCGAATCACATGTTCTGTCGTCCACTGAAATTACGTTGTGTGATAAGTTGAAGGGTTTATTGTCAAAGTATCCTGATGTGATTTCTCAAGAATTGGGGGTCACATCTGTTATGACCTACGAAATTGAACTGCTAGATTCTACTCCGATTCGATCCCATCCTTATTCATTGTCACCTCCAAAGGCAAATTTAATGAAGAAGCACATCCAATCTTTACTTGATAAGAAAGTGATTGAGGTTTCCAATTCAAAATGGTGTTCGCCAGCTTTTCTAGTGCCTAAAAAGGATGGATCTGAAAGATTAGTGGTTGATTACCGTAAGTTGAACAAAGTTGTTAAATCAGACGGTTATCCTACACCTTCTGTTGAACATGCATTCCAATATCTTGCTGATGCAAAATATTTTACTGTTCTTGATCTCAATTCTGCCTTTCATCAAATACCATTATCTGAGAATTCTAAGAAATTAACTGCTTTTGTGACGCCGTTCGGAGTGTACCAGTATAATAGATTGCCATTTGGTTTTGTAAATTCTCCTCAAATATTCACTCGTCTCATTAATGAAGTATTGGGCGATTTGAAATATTCATGTGTCTACCCATATATTGATGACTTGTGTATCTATTCCAAGTCTGCTGAAGACCATGTATCTCATGTTAATGCTGTCCTCAACAAACTACGCAGTGCCGGTTTGACGGTGTGCGAGGACAAGGTTAAGCTTGGTGTGGAATCACTCACTTTTCTGGGCCATCTCATCACAAATGGAACCTTGCAAGTTGATCCTGAGAGAGTGAGACCAATTGAACAATTCCCAGTTCCCAGAAATGTGAAGGAAGTGGCCAGATTCATTGGACTTTGTGGGTTTTACTGCAAGTTTATTCCAAGGTATTCTGAAATTTCTATGCCACTGAATCGCTTGAAACGTAAAAATGTTCCTTTTCAATGGACAGCCGTTGAAAATGAGGCTTTCTGCCAGTTGAAGAAAGCTCTCACCAATCCACCAGTATTATCTTTCCCTCGATTTGACGAGGAATTTCATTTATTTGTCGATGCCAGTAATTTGGCGGTTGGTGCCGTTCTGAATCACAAAGTAAATGGTGATTTTGTCCCTGTGGCTTTCGCTAGTAAGGCACTCTTGGAACATGAACGTAAATTTTCTTCTTATGAATTGGAGTGTCACGCAATTCATTTTGGAATTCAAAAATTCAGTGTTTACTTACAAGTAAAACCATTTCACTTGTACACTGATAATGGTGCCTTGACATGGCTTTTCTCTCATCCTAAGCAGTTGGGCAAGTTAGGGAGGATGGTTCTTAAATTATCCTCTTATAAATTCACTGTGCATCATGTTCGAGGATCATCTAATTCTGTCGCAGATTGTCTTTCTCGCATTCAGCCATCCTCATCTACTAATAGTCAATCAGATGTGGAATCTAACACTCATAAGGAGTCAGCTGTTCCTTATTCTTGTGTGTTACATAAATTGCCTTTGTCATTTGTCGACATTCGAAAACACCAAGAAACTGATCTCGTTCTAAAGGATATTTTCAATCAGATTAATAATAATTCCTTGAACGACAAAAACTATTTTCTGAAGGGACAGCTATTATGTTATGGGAATTCTAAAATTAAGCGAGGAAGAGCTGTTTTGCCTACGGTCTTGAGGCCTATGATTTTTCAATATTTTCACTGCTCTAGTATGTCTGCTCACTTGGGCATGGCTAAAACTTATGATAAGATTAGCAGACACTTTTGGTGGAAGAACATGAAAAGAGAGGTTTATGACATGGTCAGAAAATGCCATCTGTGTCAAACTTGTAAACCCAGAAATGCTCCACCTCCTGGCATGCTATCGTCGCACAATCCTTCTGATGTTTGGGAAAGACTTTATATTGACTTTGTGGGTCCTTTACCTCTGACTAAAGGTGGACACCAATATGTACTTTCTCTTATTGATGGATTTTCTAAGTTTTGTTTTCTTGAGCCAGTTCGCAAGGCTACGGCCGGTTCGGTTGTTTCAATACTCACTCAAAGAGTGTTTCCAAAATTCGGTTTTCCAAAATATTTGGTTTCTGATAATGCACAAGTTTTCAAATCTCATGCCGTTAAGGACATGTGTTTGCAACTGGGGGTTAAGCAAATTTTTGTTTCTCCATACTATCCCTGTTCTAATCAGATAGAGATTGCATAGAAATATAAAATCTGCACTTGCTATTTTGTGCAATAATGCTCACCATATGTGGGACTCTATGCTTGCTGACTTAAATTTTGCCTTGAACACTGCCTCTCATGAGAGCAGTGGTTATTCTCCTGCCAAAATAATTTTCGGCAGAGAACTTAAGCATCCTTTAATTATTCAGTGGGACATTCCAAAATCTTTATTCGAGAATGATCTCAGCGATAATGACAGACAAGCATGTCTGAATCATGTTATTGCTAATTTAAAAAAGGCCAGAAATAGGTATAAAGAATCCTATGATAAATCTCACTCCCAAATCACTTTCTGTGTGGGAGATCTTGTTCTCTGCAAAAACCACCCTGTCAGTTCTAAAGGTGAACAGAAAATGGCAAAACTGGAACCTCTGTGGAACGGACCTTTCGTCCTTAAAAAGTATCTCTCTCCTGTAACAGTTATTCTGGAAGTTTCTCCTGGGAAAGAGAAAATTTGTCATGTTTCTCATTTAAAGGCATATCATGGTGGCATTGCTAATTCCAGTAATTAAAAGGAGAGAAATATCATTGATTTTTTTTTAATTTTTTTTATTTTTCTCAATGAATGCTAATGTTTGCTTTCTCAAATACTATTTGATGCTTGATTTCGGTGTTGAATTTCTCTTGATTCCTAATAATATTGTTTTGAATAATGAATAATAAGTCTATTTCTATGCTTGTAATTGAAATTGTTCTGAAATATTGTATTGTACTTGCTTATTCTCATTCACTCATGTAATTTAGTGTTGGTCTACTGTGATTGTGAGATGGGGTAAGGTGGAGGAATTATGGGTGCTTGGAGGGAGAGGACGGGAGAATAACTTGGGGGGAAATCCCCGAGATGGCTCGTTTGCAGATATGCTGTGGAGGTGGCCCCAGTTATTAAGATTCAATTGTGTTTTGTGTCACCTTTCCTCCACCAAGACTTTATGGACATTCTCACAATTCTTGACAGTGATAAGTGTCCTGATTTTACAGTGTTCGATATTCTATCGATGGCTGAGTGATTGAATTGATCAGCTGATCTTAAGACTGCCTACTGTGTTTTAGTGTGGCTTTGGCGTTGAGTTGCGACCTTCATCGCCCGACAAGTATGAACTTTCATCTTGTCGCAACCAGCATGTAGCTCTCATTTCTATTGTTAATTGAAGAGTGAAATTTAGAGTGATTTCTTTTGTTGATGCAATATGCAGTTCTCATTTTGTTAGCATCGCCTATGATTCTTTTTTGACTTGTTTAATTAATACTGAGAGATATATATACACATCTTGATTAAATTTAGCCAGTACTTGTTCAATAGCTGACATGAATACCATATGCCTTGTAAATATTAATAATTATTGGAAAATCGAGGAATTTAGTGCAATCTATTGTCATTTATGTAAATCTTGTTGAATTTTGGAGGATTCTTTATTGATAATTAATTATGGACTGATAATATTTACAAACATGGAGGGTTTAAAGGGAGAAATACTAATGCCAATGTATATTAATTAAGTGAGACACATATTATGCTGAATATTTTTGCTGCTATTTTGATAACTAATAATTATTTAGTGAATAACCGTATTTTTGAATAAACTTGTACTTAATGATTATATAATATGGGGTATATATTTTGTTGGTCGACCCTAACTTTCTCTTGGGTTGCAATATGAATTTTGGGTAGAAGTTAAAACCCATTTTTTGTGAATCGTTGTTTTTTGATAAGGTGGTTGAACCCAACTAATGGGACAACCCAGGGTTCTGATGAACCCAACTGCTTCACCAACCCAATCTTGCCCATTTACTAAGTGGTTGGTTATTGTATTGCCTTACTTGGTTTTAAAAACCACAAAATATCTCTGATGAGAGAAGGAACATTTGAGTTTGGTAAAGATATCCTGGTGTTATACCAATAAAAATCTTCCGAGTTCCTTCTAGTCGCTGATGGTAATTATTTGTAATTTTGATTCACTGTACACCGAAACAAGCATCACATTATGACATATTGATTATTAATTTTATTTTCTTGCTATGTAATACTAAATAATTTACTCTATATCAATTCAGCAATATTTCTTGTCTCACTCTTGTAATTATGTCATGTTACTCACTTAAGAATTCTGTTGAATTCCAAACATCACTCCTGAGGTTATTATTTACAGAGTGATAAAAATGTATGTTCTTGTCAAAACTATTTTTGAGTGATATTTCTTGAATACTATTGTCTCAATCAATAAACTTTTTATATTCAGTTCAATTCTAACCACTGAATAATGGTTTTTTGTGAGATTCATGGGGGTTAAACAGTGGGGGTTCATCCAGTGAAAACCAGTGGACCTGTGATGCCTCGATAAGTTTTCTAGGCATTAATCAGTTCTTGGTGAAGGTGTCTTGGTCCCCAAGTTCAAGCAATTTTTGTGGTCATTTTCCCACAGAGGATGTGGCATTTTTTAGTGTCCCCCCCCCCCCAAAAATTTCTGGTACCCCCCCCCCCCCCAGAACTTCCTCGAACTTCCTCCGAACTTATCCGCAGAACTTAGCGCGAAAAATCCTTAGCGGGAAAAGTTCTGCGGATAAGTTCGGAGGAAGTTCGAGGAAGTTCTGGGGGGGGGGGGTACCAGAAATTTTTGGGGGGGGGGGACACTAAAAAATGCCACATCCTCTGTGGGAAAATGACCACAAAAATTGCTTGAACTTGGGGACCAAGACACCTTCACCAGGTTTTTCGCGCAAAGGATTTTCGCGCAAAATCCTGTGTCGCAAAATCCTGTCTCTGGAAAATCCTGTCTCTGAAAAATCCTGTCTCTGAAAACCCTGCCTCTGAAAACCCTGCCTCTGGAAACTCAGCCTCTGGAAACAGCCTCTGAAACAGCCTCCGAAACAGCCTCCGAACCAGCCCCGAACCAGCCTACCTGCAATGCAAGACTTATATAGGACTACTGCGGAGAAATACTTCTCCTTGGCAAGCAAGGGGAAATCGGTGCTAAGGCCTTAGTATTGCACTTGGAGTGAGAAGTTTTACCATTGTCCTATCACAAACTCTCTCTCCCTCCAACACCTCACCCCAGTATCTCCTTCCCCTCCATGTGTTCCAATGAACGATTCCTCTGATGTCTCCAACCAAGAAGTTGAGGGGAAAATTCTGGGTGCTGGCTGTTGTCTCTAAACCAGGGAATGGTGTTTTGTGGAGCGGCCGTTTCTGCAGGGGCAGTGACGCATCAGTGGGCGGTTGTTGAATTCGCCTGGCTACCCCTCCACTCCCTGGAAGAAGCCCTCCCCTCAAATGCGGTCTCGCCTTGCATAGGCAAGCCCTTTTTTTGGTCGTGACCTGCTGGGAGTCACATGTCTTGTGAGCCATGAGATTTTTAGAGCAATTTTCTGCTGGTAATGTTTCCTTTGGGATCATGAATTTACTATCATTGTTTTCTGTAATACTTCTGATTTTTTGAATACTCTACTTTGAATAGATATCGTACGGTAATAACTCGTAAATTATTTTTGGCTACCTTTTTCTTGTGAGCTGTTTTTCTTGTTTGTGGAGTCTTACCCTGATCCAGCATGTGACCGACGCACAGTGGGCGGAAATCGGAAAAAGCCGGACAAAATTACAAAATGGCTTTTTTTGAGTTATAAACTTGAAACTTCGCATGTATACTAAAAAATGATTGAAATTTATTGATATGTACTTCATTTGACATAGATCCTACCCGTTACTGAGATACAGAGGCTCAAACGTGAGCAAATTTCCATTAAAACGCCCGTCTTCAATTTTCTCTGAAAATCTTCCAAAGTAAGTGAATGGTGAAGTTATGGGTGGATTCTTGCCGAATAAAAAACCACATAATCTGTTAGCATGGTGTTTTTTCTTTAATTTTCCGTAATCTTAAAGAATACAGCCCATAAATTCTTACCGTGCAGTAACAAAATGGCGGATACTGTTTTTCGACGAAGTTTTACATTTAGGTAGAGTTTCAAATGGGTTTTTGGCAAGGTCGCGCAGAGTAACTTATATGAGAGCATTGTTTGAAGATTTCTTGAGGTCTTTATGCAGTTTTCTTTGAAATAAGTTTGCGTCGCCGGAAATTACATTGATTTTTCGATCGCGCGGCAGGGTTCTTCTCCGCGCGACGGGAGTTGTATTAGCCGCGCCGCGGTAAGGTTATTGAAGCTGTATGGGTTTTAACGCTCAACATTCACCGTTTTTATGTTTTACATCAAGACACCGATTCTCAAATGGTCTATGGTGAAGACAGTGGAGGTTTTTCATGCGATGTACTTGCACGTTTCATCGAAGTTCATTTCGTTATCTTTGGATACGATCGAAGACCATGCTTCTATTAAAAGCGTTCAAACCTCGACAAAGTGAGTTGTTTTCCTGGGACTCATACAAAAAGATCTACCAGAAAGATACCAGCTGAAACCCTTATACCTTCTTCAATCACCGATCCCTGACCCTCAGGATTCTAATTTCGAAAACGGTCGTTTTATGACACTCTGGAGCGGAGCCCTTGGCCGTCTTACCGGAGGTATTTTCATGGGAACTTCTAGATTTTTTAAAATGTGCATCATACCCTCAGTTCTACTTTGACATACAGATTACCATGTCTTCACACGTTTACCATACGTTCCTCCCCGTGGACGCATTAGGGCATTGGATAACCATAGGTTCGACAAATTTATTATTTCTAAATTTTACATAGGCTCCATCCGCCATTCCATAGAAAATGCCACCTCACATTATTACATGACTTGATATCTACAAAATAATATTGGAATTGGTGAAAAAATCATTCACTCGGTAAAAAATATTTGCTCCATTATTTATTGCGGAGGCTGAATTCAAGACAAGGCCCTGATGCTCTGAAATTTCTCAATGACTTCCTGACAAAACGCATCCTAGGGCCATACCTTAAGAAATGGGTAGAGAGTTCTCGAAATAATGAATGATTTTTGTGTCGATACAAAAGTTGGCTCGCTGACTCTATAACATTTCCAGAATTTGTTATCCATCACTTTCCCGATACTTCAACGACAGCCGGTTGAGTATTGTATTTTTGTAAAAATCTATTCCTCTCAAATTGATTGACTAAATAAAATTCCCCCTGTAGCTTCATGCTACAAAATTCATATTATATTTGCCAGGCATTCCAGGGCGGCCAAAAAAATGTCGCACCTAATATGTTAGATCACGCAGAAGAAAATTCAAACTTTAAAAACTACTGCTACTACTGCTGAGCTTGCTCTCGCGGCATCTGTGAGTTTGAGAGAGAGGGGAGACACTGCAGCAGCTCACCTAATTGCAGAAATAACAACTACGACCCCTACTCGGGCTAAGGGAGTTCTTTCAAAGTGGAGGACGAGTGAAAAGGTCCACCCTGAGATGACAGTGGAAGAGGCACTGTCATTGATGATTGCCTCTGATTTGACCAAGCGTCAACATCGGTCTTTTCGTAGGACAGCTCTGAGCCATGGACACGAATTGTATCCCAGTTATGATAGAATAGCGATAGCAAAAAAAGGCAGCTTATAACGAAGGAATTAAAATAACTGAGACCATGTGAGAAACATTCAAGCACCACTGAACCACACGATATTGGGAACAATAGCCTGCTTAGCCACCACTTCCACCTCTCAAGAATTAAAATGTGTGGTGAACTACAGATTAATCTCTAAGTACGGTTTTGATGGAAGTTCGGGCCACTCTCAATATAAGCAAATGTGGCAACAAGTGGATGCTTCAGATAAATTCCTAGTCATGAGTTCCCTTGTATCTCTTAGTTTGATTAAAAAGCTGCAGGTAACAAAGGCGCTACAGGTAACGACTGAAGTTTCCACTTTCTCTTGGTTAATTACATTTATCTCTAAACTTTTGATAAAGAATTTAAATTGCATCGGAGGCACTTCTCACATATAGGCTCTACAATTTTAGATGACACTATCTGGGAAAATCCACTGCCGACGTCGACACGATTTTGTCATCTCATCCGCTTTAGGTGAAATAAAAGACAAAAGAAGTTACAAAATCAGAAAGACATTACCTACATCGAAAGGCAGGTGGATGGCCTTAATGCTTTCAACTCTGGATTTTACACGGTCAAGTTCTGTTTACTACTGACCATGATCAACGGAAAAGTAATGCTTACATATCTTACCTTATTTTTCTAAATTTTTCTTAATCTTAAAACCCATATAATTTATTATCCTACAGGGAAGTATAGTCATTTCGAAATTAAGAAAAACGATAGTTTTTAGTTTGCAACACACTGAAGGACAGCTGAATCATGGGGTTCTAAATCTGCGGTGCAATAGAGTCGGGTATGAATAACTTAGGAGATGTAAAGTATCGTTCACCTGATATCGATAAATATTCTGTTGGTTTGTGTACGCTGCACTGCCACATATGATTTTCTGAATGCATATTGGATATGTCGTATCGATTGGAATTTAAACAGTGGCATTTGATAATTTAAATTTTAATTTATTTTAGTTAGGAAAGGAATGCTAAGAAAATTTTCAGCTAAATTTGATAATATAAATTAAAATAACTATTTTGAAAAAGATGTTCGGGGATTTATTCAAAAACGTACTTACAGACAAGTGGAAGTTTGAAATTTCTACGCTCCACAAGCAAATTAAAATCACTTTCACAAATTCTGCGCACTCAAGAGAACTTAACTTTCCTTCACCACAGTCAAAGTAGAACTGAGGGTATGATGCACATTTTAAAAAATCTAGAAGTTCCCATGAAAATACCTCCGGTAAGACGGCCAAGGGCTCCGCTCCAGAGTGTCATAAAACGACCGTTTTCGAAATTAGAATCCTGAGGGTCAGGGATCGGTGATTGAAGAAGGTATAAGGGTTTCAGCTGGTATCTTTCTGGTAGATCTTTTTGTATGAGTCCCAGGAAAACAACTCACTTTGTCGAGGTTTGAACGCTTTTAATAGAAGCATGGTCTTCGATCGTATCCAAAGATAACGAAATGAACTTCGATGAAACGTGCAAGTACATCGCATGAAAAACCTCCACTGTCTTCACCATAGACCATTTGAGAATCGGTGTCTTGATGTAAAACATAAAAACGGTGAATGTTGAGCGTTAAAACCCATACAGCTTCAATAACCTTACCGCGGCGCGGCTAATACAACTCCCGTCGCGCGGAGAAGAACCCTGCCGCGCGATCGAAAAATCAATGTAATTTCCGGCGACGCAAACTTATTTCAAAGAAAACTGCATAAAGACCTCAAGAAATCTTCAAACAATGCTCTCATATAAGTTACTCTGCGCGACCTTGCCAAAAACCCATTTGAAACTCTACCTAAATGTAAAACTTCGTCGAAAAACAGTATCCGCCATTTTGTTACTGCACGGTAAGAATTTATGGGCTGTATTCTTTAAGATTACGGAAAATTAAAGAAAAAACACCATGCTAACAGATTATGTGGTTTTTTATTCGGCAAGAATCCACCCATAACTTCACCATTCACTTACTTTGGAAGATTTTCAGAGAAAATTGAAGACGGGCGTTTTAATGGAAATTTGCTCACGTTTGAGCCTCTGTATCTCAGTAACGGGTAGGATCTATGTCAAATGAAGTACATATCAATAAATTTCAATCATTTTTTAGTATACATGCGAAGTTTCAAGTTTATAACTCAAAAAAAGCCATTTTGTAATTTTGTCCGGCTTTTTCCGATTTCCGCCCACTGTGCGACGGTTGGAGTATTTCCCTTGTCTGGACTTACGTGAAAAATCAACCAGATTTTACGACGTAACGTCACAATATAGTAAATAATAACTTAGTCCAAATAAATAAAATAAATAAAAATAGTAAAAAATAACTTAGTCCAAATAAATCACCTGGTCCAGACGAAATCCCTTCTCGCGTATATAAAGAACTAGCCTCAGAACTTGCCCCCTACTTGCAGTTAATATTCAGTAAATCCATCAAGCAACACGAAGTACCTAATGACTGGAAAATCGCTAATGTAACGCCTATATTTAAAAGTGGAGACAAGGAACAGCCATCTAATTACAGGCCGATATCTTTTAGGTCCATCTCTTGCAAAGTCCTTGAACACATCGTATTCAGCTCGGTAATGAAACACCTAGACGCGCAAAACTTATTAATGGGAAATCAACATGGATTCAGGAAAAGCAGATCGTGCGAAACTCAGTTAGCGCTTTTCGCCCACGATATTTTAGTCTCCGGGGAAGACAACATTCCAGTAGACGCGATTTTTCTTCATTTCAAAAGGCATTTGATAAAGTACCCCACGGAAAGTTAATAATAAAACTGAAATCTTATGGTCTAGACGAAGATGTCATTTCCTGGATTAGAGAATTATTGAGCGACCGCGTCCAAAGAGTAGTATTAGACGGTGCAGTCTCCAATGAGGTTAGAGTCACTTCTGGCGTTCCTCAGGGTAGTGTCATTGGCCCACTCCTATTCCTACTTTATATAAACGACATTGGCGAAGTAGTGCAGAGTAAGTTACGATTATTTGCAGACGACGCTGTAGTTTAAAGAGAAATTCGTTCCAGCAAAGATATAGATGAACTAACGAATGACCTTGCTGCTATCCAAGCTTGGTGCGATGCTTGGCAGTTAGAATTAAATTTGGAAAAATGCGTCGTAATGAATTTCTGGAAGAAGAATAACTCCCTACAGCGTAACTATGTCATTCGGGGCACGCAGTTAAAGGCAGTTGAATCTGTGAAATATCAAGGGGTTAGACTCAATAATGATCTATCGTGGAATAAACATATTCGAGAAATAACCGGTCAAGCTAATCGTAAAATGGGTTTTGTTAAAAGTATATTAGGAAAGTGCGACGACAAAGTGAGAGAAATTAGCTACTTTTCCCTCGTTAGACCACATTTGGAATACGCTGCCAGTGTTTGGGACCCTCATGAAAAAGGCTTAGTAACAGAGTTAGAACGCGTGCAAAGAAGAGCTGCCAGGTATGTGAAAGGTCGTTACGATAGTCTTGTTAGTGTAACTGACCTCTTACATAAACTCGGATGGGAATCTCTGTCGGACCGTAGATTGAAAAATAGACTAAACCTTTTAGATAAATTCAAGAGCAGTGTCTTTTCTGACGAAGTTAACCATATCTTGCGGACGCCAACGTACTACGGAAGATCAGATCATATAAATAAAATAAGAGAGATAGATTGCAGAACAGACAGATTCCGAATGTCATTTTTTCCACGATCAATAAGAGATTATAACGGCAGCAATAGAACGCGTAAATAGATTGCATGACTTGTAGTGTAGCCTACTAACCTATGTAAAACTTACTGCATGTTTCTGAATTTCTATTCTATATTATATTCTAACAGCATATAGTAGTATAGTTTGTTATTATACGGGACGTTTCTTGGGCGGTGTGGTGTGCATGTGGGAGTCCAAATGCATCCTGCATGCTGGTGATTGATGACCCCCTGCCAAACACCTTAGAGGCGGCTCGCAGGGTAATTTGTAGATGTAGATGTAGATGGAAGAATGACATTTTTAATCTCTCTGTTTTGCAGTCTATTTCTTTTATTTTATTCTCATGATCGCGTCTACTATAGTACGATGCTAAGCGAAGGATATGATTCACGTCGTCTGAGAAAATATTATCTTCGAGTTTCCTAAGTAAGTTAAGCCTATACTTCGATCTACGCTTCTGTAAATATTCCCATCCTTACTCGTGTAGCAAATTTGATACGCTGCACTTTAACGTCACTGCGTCACGGCGATTCATCCTATTACAACTATGTTACAATCACAACAATATCGTCAATGTGACCGCCATATCGGCAAATTACGTCAGCGCCTTCAGCGCCGCCATTGGTGATTTGAGTCTCGATTCTCGATTAGCCTTCCAGAATTAAAAGTAAACTAATATTGGGCTCAATTTACCACCAACTTATTTTTCAGGCTACTCGAAAGGAAGAGGCATTTCCAACTCCAACCAAGTACTTCCGTCTGTTAACGCCTCCCCGTTCCCCCATTCCCAGATATCTTTCTTTTCGAAAGCTTTTTGTTTACTCCCTCCTGCAGCCTTTTGCTATTCTCCCTGACCCCAACTTACGCATCTCAAATCCACACCATTTCCCTTTCACCACCTCCCTCAGCTGACGGATTTTGAGCGCTACGTGAAAAAATACGGCCCCCCAAGGTGCGTATAATAGGAGGTGGTTTCAGCTGAAACTCCGAGCGGGCGTGACGTCACGAAGTTCCCAACGTAGACGTATGCCCGCGTATGCCAGGGAATAACAAGCAGGAACCGGGTCGTGATATCGCCTTTCCGCATCAAATTCTTATGAGTTACAATAAAAAATATCGTTATTGGCCATCAGATTACGTTGTATGTTCTTCCGGAATGTCCATGTTTCCTTTTCAATCGCATCAGAAGACTAGAAGTAAGCAGAATTATCGTATTCTACATCCTATAGTTTCACCCGTAAAATATCGTTATGATCATGCTATTTGAAATTATAAACTCATAAGAGGAATAAGCTACCGTAAAAAAATAGTTAAACACGTATTTTATTTAAGTATTTTTAGCTGTAGAATTTAAACTGAAAACCAGGACTGCAGATTCGTTGCCACTCCAAAATCGCAAATGGAATTCTATTGATATCAAGATAAAACATTTACATGTAATGTTAATGTTAATATGTGTCACAACTATTAATTTGGCTAAAAATAAATATCCTCTGTTAATTGAAGACCGTAATCTGAGCTAAGTCAGCACCAGCAGCAGTTAATTCGCCACAAAAAAGTAATTAAGGGGAAACAATAAGCGTGCCTTAGACAAGTTTTGATGCTTTTACAGGACGTTTTTCCGGGTATGGAACTTATATATGTATTAACATGGTAAATAATATCTGAAAGTACTAGTATTAATCTCATGCCCACAAAGTAGCAATGCTTACTATGGAATAATTTGAGCTTTAGGAAAGTAAAATATAAGCCGAGAAACAAGATCGAAGTTATTCCGCACATAATTTCCAAGTAAACTTCCATTAAGGTAGTGCAATGAACAGAATCGAGCACGAATCTGATCAATTTTAAGGGCTGACTAATCAGAAATATTATCACTCCCCGAAATAAGACAAGAACAACTACGGAAACCACAACCTTACATGCAGTACATGTGCTTTTCATGAGAGTTGCCGCATGGATAACAGCTGCATCAAATGGAATCACAGACATAGGTGTTAAAAACGAAAACAATTCTCATTTTTCAAACTTATATTATGTACACACATGTCAAATGTTACATTTTGAGAATGATATAAGAACGCCATTGAAACTAAAAGATATCATATTAGTAAATAGATACTTAATATTATTTATACAATCAATGCAAAGTAAGCAACTTAAAAATAAATGTTAAGTACAAATGATGAAACAATGCTATTGAAAAAGTTTCAAATTAGTGAGAGAACCATGAAAAGGAGATGAAAGCCGCCACGCATATTCCATTAATTGTTGCTGGAATAGCTGAACCTGTAATTGAGAATGTGTATTAATTGCTGAGCTTGATTAGACCAAAAAAACAAAGAATTTAATAATTCAATGAATATCATCAGAGTGATATATACATTAAATAGTCAGCATCATCAATCATCATACATTCTAAAACCTTTGGATCTTTATCAAACATGCTATCACTCAAGTTTCTAATTCATCTTTCAAGGTTTGTACTACAAGAAGACAATGATTGAGCACTTTCAATTTGCAGTATTAGCAATATACAATAATAACAGCAAAATGAAGCTATAAAACATAATAATATGATATAACCATTACACAACAACCATTTTTCCTCAACAAAAAGATTTCGATATTTACCAAAATATCTGCATTTATAATTAAATTTAATAACTACAATCATAAAAAACTAATACATTTCTCAATCATGACCATTGTATTTTTTATGACTACTGAAAATAATAAGGTATAAAACCTGGCAACTTACCAAATAGCAGAATAGGTAGATGAATTTCATATTCAATAGACACTTCCAATCATATCCACAACTCAATGCTTCTCACCACGAAGATATAAAAACTGAATGATTCCAAATAAAACCATAACGGAATGTTAACTGGATATCCTTCAATCACTAACAAAACATAATAATTCTCTAGGTAGGCCGAAACAATTGACATTTATGGAAAGAGACAAAATTAAAAACAGGACTTCAGAATGGCATTGAATTAATGGAAAAGCCAAACTTACCGGCGGACAGAAGAATGACCTTAAGAACTACATTGATAACAATCTTTGTGGACTACTGATATACATATTCATATATACATATTCCTCACGGACACATTCAAATAGGTATAATACGAATCAGGATGAAGTGATAACTATTTCTGTAAAAGAAAGGAATTGTTATAAAGGATCCTCAGAAGGCCAGTGAATTTATTTTTAACAAAACAATACTTACCTGTCTAAAGAAATATTCTCAATTATTATGAAGTTACTTCCACCGCATATTCCAGTTACCCAAAGATTTCAAGTCAAAGTACATAGTAGCCTCAAATTGCTTCCACGGCTGTGAGCCACGATGCAAGGAACCCTAGGAACTCTGAGGAAGCGAAAGGCAATGTAAAACTTCGTGACGTCACGCGCTTCCTCCCCCACTTTCAGCTGAGACCACCTCCTATTATACGCACCTTGACGGCCCCCTGAACGTACAAAGGCAAGGCTTGAAGACCCCTTCCCCACCCTTAATTCCCCTGCCCCCCTCTCTCTCCTGCCCCCTTCACCCCTCGTGGTGCTGACCAAACTTTTTGCCTCAGGCAATCCCCATCCGCAGCCATTATTCACCAACTCCGACGCGTTCTCCGACTGTGGAGAAGCGCATGTTCCATCTTCACTGGTAAAGAAGAGCTGCCAGGTGTCATTATTTCCTCGATCAATAAGAGATTATAACGGCAGAAATAATTCATAAATACAATGCATGACTTGTGGTGTAGCCAACTAACCTATGTAAAATTAATGCACGTTTCTTAATTCTATTATTATTTCTAACAGCATATAGTAGTATATTACGGAAGATCAACGCACTACGGAAGATCAGATCATATAAATAAAATAAGAGAGATAGATTGCAGAACAGACAGATTCCGAATGTCATTTTTTCCACGATCAATAGGAGATTATAACGGCAGCAATAGAACTCGTAAATAGATTGCATGACTTGTAGTGTACCCTACTAACCTATGTAAAACTTAATGCATGTTTCTGAATTTCTATTCTATATTCTATTTCTAACAGCATATAGTAGTATAGTTTGTTATTATACGGGACGTTTTTTGGACGGTGTGGTGTGCATGTGGGAGTCCAAATGCATGCTTCATGCTGGTGATTGATCACCCCCTGCCAAACACCCTAGAGGTGACTCGCAGGGTATGTAGATGTAGATGTATATTTTGTTAGCATACGGGACGTTTTGTGGACAGTGTGGTGTGCATGTGGGAGTCCAAATGCATGCTCCATGTTGGTGGTTGATCACACCCTGCCAAACACCCTACAGGCGGCTCGCATGGTATTATGTAGATGTAGATGTATAAGTACCAGCATGTTATAGTTGTATTAAGAAGGTAGTGTAAGATTTTTTTGTTTTTTACGTGATTTCTGCATGATTTTCTCTTCGTAAAATATTTTTGATTAATAATGATCCTTGAACTGTGATTACTAATGCCCCAGAATAAAATTCCGTTTGAAATGAGGGACTGAAAATTGGCAAAATACAAAAATTTAAGAATACTCATGGCCTTCGGGTATGTAATTTGGAATAGAACGCGTTATTACTTTCATTTTAGCCCTTCAATATGTTAAATCCATCTCATGGATTTGTCAAAAACAACACCAAAAAAACGTACATCATCTACAAAAGGAAGTATCTACCAGTCCTTTTTCTTTCCCGATAGATGTCCTCACAGTCTTTTTTGTGTATAAATGTAAGTGTATGCTAAATCAGTCACCTGACGATGTAACTAAGTTACGAAACCCGGGTCGTACCCACAATTAAATTACAGTGAACCATACTAAGTTTTTATTTCTTTATTTCCAATATGGAGAGGTTTCACAAAGTAAAGCCTGAAGTTATTAGTTATACAAAAGGAAGATCTGAGTTCATGAATTCTATACTTGGTCGACAATGACAATTAAAATGAATACAAGATGACTTCTTTAGATGAACAGAGAGCATATTTTGAGGCTGTAATTAATCTACATCTACATAATACCCCGCAAGCCTCCTAAAAGGCGTGTTGCAGGGGGTGTTAGGACACCAGCCGTTTACAGCTAAAAAGAAGTGAAGACGGGGTTGGTACTAGCGTTTATTAAAGTCCTTTATGGTTCGGGGGAAAAACGAATTCCCATATCTATCCGTTCGGAAAAACATCTCTCTTAATTTATTGCTTCTATCGGACCTGGAAATATAGTGTGGCTCTAATATTATGTTCTCCGTGTCGCTCTTAACGATGTCCATTTTCAGTTGTTCAAGCAATATAAGCCTAGCGCGCGCAGCCTCCGAGTCTCCAATGGCTCCCAGCCTAATTCGCTTAACACCTGGGTAACGCTGTCTGTAAGCCCGTAGCAACGGAACGCGTAGCCTTTTTTTGTATTTTATTCAGATCGCGGATTAAGTCTTTCTGCACGGGATCCTATACCCTCGCTGCATATTCAAGGTGCGGTCGGACGAGAGCGAAATAGCACCTTTCTTTCAATATGCCGGTGTCATCAGCATACAGAACAGTTTTTACATTCGGATGATAATCGGTTAAGTCATTTATATACAAATTAAATAGTAAAGGCCCAAGGATCCAGCCTTGAAGGACACCATATATTTCGCAATTTTCTGACTTGAAGGAAAGGTTTTAATTGAGTTTGTATGGGCATATTAGTGGGAAATTTGAGTTATTTGTTTTCTTTCGGTTACATATGATTTTATCCAATTGTGAGCAAGTCCAGTTATGCCATATTTTGTGAATCATTGAAGGAGCAAATCATGTTTTACTGTATCGGAAGCCTCTGTCAGGACTATGAAGAGTCTGTAGGTTTGATTTTTGTCATCAATACTGTTCAAAGTATCATTTTAAAAAACTCATGCAGTGTATCAGTGGTTGACCTATTCTGTCTAAAGCCAAACTGTGCAGAATTGATGGTTGCATTTTTGTCTAGAAAATTAATGAGACGCGTGTGAACAATTTTTTTCAAAAATCTCTAAGAAGCCTGAGAAAGGACTACTAGGTCTGTAACTGTCAGGATTTTTCCCTTTTTTAAAGAGTGGATGCACTGCACTCGTTTTAGGCTGTTGGGTATAATTACCCTGTGAAACAGGTAGGTTTCCTAAGTAAGTAAGTACAGAAGTTATAAAAGGAATAGAATAGTTAATTATCTTGCTTGGAATACATCTACATATTATCCTGCGAGCCACCTCTAAGGTGTTTGGCAGGGGGTGATCAACACCAGCATGCAGTATGCATTTGGACTCCCACATGCACACCACACCGTCCGAAAATTGTCCCGTATAATAACAAACTATACTACTATATGCTGTTTGAAATAATAATTGAATTAAGAAACATGCATTAAGTTTTACATAGGTTAGTAGGCTACACTACAATTCATGCAATCTTTTTACGAGTTCTATTGCTACCGTTATTATCTCTTATTGATCGTGGAAAAAATTACATTCGGAATCTGTCCTTTCTACAATCTATCTATCTTATTTCATTCATATGATCTGATCTTCCGTAGTATGTTGGCGTCCGTAAGATATGGTTAACTTCTTCAGAAAGGATTCTGCTCTTGAATTTATCTAAAAGGTTTAGCCTATTTTTCAATCTAAGGTCCGACAGAGATTCCCATCCGAGGTTATCTAAGAGGTCAGTTACACTAACAAGACTATCGTAACGACCTGTCACATGCCTGGCAGCTCTTCTTTGCACGCGTTTTAACTCTGTTATTAAGCCTTTTTCATGAGGGTCCCAAACACTGGTACTTCAATGAAGTTGCTTAAATTATCGCATATTTTATCAGGGTTAGTTTCCAAGCCACTAGAGTCAACTAAAGAGATATATTTAGGTTGGTATTCTGACTTTTTATTGCTTTCCCTTTTTTTTTATCGACCATATTGGTTTCATTCTGTTGGTCGAATTTATCATTAGCTTATTATTATATGATGATTTGCAAAACTGAGCCCTTATCCTGAAGTATTTCGCGAAATGAAATTATAGTGCTACATTTTTGACAATCATTGCACCGCTTTTATTTGAGTACAACCCTCTTTCAAGACTTCCCAGATGAGTTATTTCAGAAGTTAGCCAAATATTTTTTTGAGGCACAAATATTTACTCGACATTTTTTCTTCGGGAAATTCGTCTAAAAAATACTCTGATATTTCAACTAATTCTAGCTTTCAGTGGTGGAAGTAAGACATATTTAAATAAATACATTTTCGTGGTACTTTTTCAAAAAATGTTTACTGAGTACAACGCGTTTCAGCTCACTTAGCCATCATTTGGTACAAGACATTGCAAACATTTTGAAAATCACGTTTATACCCTTGAGAAAGGGATCAAGAGAGGGTTACCCTCCATGGGGTTACCGTTGAGAAAGCAGTAAGTAAGTACATAAGTTATAAAAGGATTAGAATAGTTATAATTATAATTAACTTGTCTGGAATACCGTTACAGCCAGATGATAATTTATTCTGGAGAGAGACATTCCAATATGCAGGATATCCTGAGGGGTGATGGGATGGAGAGAAGGAGAATTACACGGATTGAAATTGGTAGAATTGTTTAGATAGGATGAAATGTTGTTAGTTTTACCCTTGAGATAGGATTGGGGAGGATCTTTGAAGAAGGGGGTGAAAACAGACGTACAGAGTAGAGACAGTGGGAAAAGATACGACTTCGGGATGTGGGGAACCCACGTTGGAAGGAAGGAAGACTCTAGTCATAACTGTAAAATAACGACACGTGGGAAGAACCAAGGGAGGGATGGGGGTTGAGAAGAGTGGAAAAAAGGGGTTAGGGTAAAAAGAGAGGCCGCGTGTCGTTTTGAAAGGAAAAGTAGTGACGTAGGAAAAGAGGCGGGGGTGAGGAGTCCCTTAGGGGGGGAGGGAGGGTGGCAGGAGGAAATTGCCAACAAAAGAAAATGGTCAACACAATAAGGAGAGAGGGTGGGCGGACGGGAAAAACCCTGTGGATGTTGGGGTCGGTTAAGGCTTGGGCACAGAGTAGATATATATATCCCTACTCTGTGGCGTGGGTGAAGAAAGAATTTGACCACTTATTTTCGGGAAGGGAATCTTAAGGATGGGAGAGTGGGTGACAAACACTTGTTCATTCATGAGCAGTGGCGCCGACTCCATGGGGTATGAGGGGGCCCGAGCCCCCTCAAATATTCGTTACGGGTGAAAAGAAAAAAATTGTCAGGCTTGCCGATTTTCGCGGAGTGCCCAGATATCGAGATTCGAGTTATCAGGGCTCTAATGTTTATCATATGACTGTTCTATAATGCTTAAAAAAAGCCTAAAACTCACTACTTATAAAATTTCCCGGGTCAAGATCCCCGGTTTGGGTCCCTCAATATTTTTTGTAAGTCGGCGTTCCTGTTCATATCACTCTGTACAATTTCGCATTGCTCTAAAACATCCAGTCTTGTGCCCTTAAGGCATGTCTACCGATACATTAACATGTACGAGTTAATGAATGTTTGCGAGAATAATTTTTTTGGACCGCAACGGAACATGTACGAATGCTTGAACCAAATTAAAAGATGTTATATTTTCTGTGCATGCATTCGCACAAGTTGGGTGGTTACACGGTGCATTTTGGCGTTCACTCTCATGTTCATACATTTAGGGCCAGTTTCACCAACGAGGATAATTGAATTAACTCGGATAATATTCTCAAAAACCGAGATATTACAACAATCGTGTTTCACCAGATGCATTAACTCGGTTTTGCGCTGTTATCTCGGTTTATACTTTTACTGACGATATTCGCAGTTCAAAGCTTATTATCCGAGTTAATCTGAGGGCAGATGGCATGGCGCGCATGCAGCTTCATCAGCTCTCGGAAAATACGAATGACAGCGATGAAGAATATCGACATTCTATTCGGAGACCACGTTCATTATGGATAAATGAGCGTGCAGATTATTTTAATATATATGGTAAAGTACATTTATTTACTCATCCCAAAATGGCATATGAAACTGCAAAGGCAGTTCTCGCTCTCATTGAAGAAGACGAATTTTACTAACAAGGGGAAGTGGAGGTTTCCAATGCCGTATATTTTATAGCATTCGGAATGGCGAACACATCTATAAACTGGTGGTGATTCTAATGAATGGGCCTTTGTTTGGCTGTAATTAATTAATTTTCATGCGGTACTTTTAACAAGCCTTATTCAATAATGATTTATAATGCTAAAATAGCGCAGTAACTCATATCTCGGGTAGTTGGTGTAGTGGTACCGTCGGCGACTCTCACTCAGGGGACCAGGGTTCGATCCTTCGCCGTGGAAACTTTTGCATAGCTTTTTTTTTCGTCTTCGTTTTGATCATACGGCGACAAGTATATGAATAATTTTAATTGTAGCAAGCATAGACATGAGGAAAATTTTTTATCATCATAATGGGGTACGTGATCTCCCCTTGTCAAAGAAATTTCACGTTTCTTTCTCTTAAACTTGAGCTTTCCCATGCCTATGCTCCCCTTGAGCCAATATTTCCGACAACTCTTGCCAAAATATGTTCGTATTCATAAATGTCATAAGCCTTTCTTTGAATTTTCTTACATATATGTACAAAAATCTTTTATCTCTGTCCTCTTCCTGAATTAATACCTATGTAACAGCATCGTTATCTTCGAAATAGCAATTTTACCAATGTGAGACGTAATTAATTATTGTAGCACAAAATAACCAAGAACTGTGTTTGTTTATATGTGGGAGTCTCGGTAAATCAAAAATTTTCATTTTTAAATAACGATGCATTAAACAAAGGTGCTTACAAGTTTTTTTTACCGCAATTTTCTCGCATTCCTTGCTCTTGCTAAACGCGGTTCCCCTATTTGTTTTTTATTTATTTTTTACTACCCGTGCGTGGTATTTCGTAAGGCAAATTAATAAATCCTGACACGAAAACTTAATATTTGAGCTTTTCGAACTCTCATTGTCTATATTAATACTGTTGCTGTTCATTTTATCACTCTGTACTTGATTGTACACTTACCGGCTTATTAAAGCTGATTCCATGTCATACGGTTGCTTACCGTCATTTGTTTTTCCCACGTCAGAGTTATGAAAAACGTACAAGCCAAATCATTTATTCTGATTATCTCGGTTTTTGAAAACTAGGATAAAACTTCGTTGGTGAAACACGGCCCTCACATTTCTGAGATAATGATTTTAACCGAGTTTTTGAAAACTGAGATAATAGAGAATATTATCCGTGTTGGTGAAACTGGGCCTTAGACATTAACCCGTACGTGATAATGAACCGTGTTAACTGGCCTTTACTTTCGAAGTGTAGAATTTAGGTTGAACATGACAACAACGATATATATGAACGACATTTGCGAAGTAGTACACAGTAAGTTACGATTATTTGCAGACGACGCTATAGTTTACAGAAAAATCCGTTCCAGCAAAGATAAAGAAGGACTAACGAATGACCTTGCTGATATCCAAGCTTGGTGAGATGCTTGGCAGTTAGAATTAAATTTTAAAAAATGCGTCGTAATGAATTTCTGGAAGAAGAAGAATTCCCCACTACGTAGCTATATAATTCGGGGTACTCAATTAGAGACTGTTGAATCCGTGAAATATCTAGGAGTTAGACTCAATAATAATCTATCGTGGAATAAACATATTCGAGAAATAACCGGTCAAGCTAATCGTAAAATGGGTTTTGTTAAAAGCATATTAGGAAAGTGCGACGACAAAGTGAGAGAAATTAGCTACTTTTCCCTCGTTAGACCACATTTGGAATACGCTGCCAGTGTTTGGGACCCTCATGAAAAAAGCATAATAACAGAGTTAGAACGCTTGCAAAGAATAGCTGCCAGTTATGTGAAAGGTCGTTACGATAGTCTTGTTAGTGTAACTGACCTCTTAGATAAACTCGGATGGGAATCTCTGTCGGACCGTAGATTGAAAAATAGACTAAACCTTTTAGATAAATTCAAGAGCAGTGTCTTTTCTGACGAAGTTAACCATATCTTACGGACGCCAACATACTACGGAAGATCAGATCATATAAATAAAATAAGAGAGATAGATTGTAGAACAGACAGATTCCGAATGTCATTTTGTCCACGATCAATAAGAGATTATAAAGGCAGCAATAGAACTCGCAAATAGATGGCATGACTAGTGGTGTAGCCTACTAACCTATGTAAAACCAGTAAAACTTAATGCTTGTTTCTTAATTTAATTATTATTTCTAACAGCATATAGTAGTATAGTTTGTTATTATGCGGGACGTTTTTTGGACCACACCGGTGAGCATGTGTGAGTTCAAATGCATGCTGCATGCTGGTGATTGATCACCCCCTGCCAAACACCCTAGAGGTTGCTCGCAGGGTATTATGTAATTGTTGATGTAGATTTTTTCCTTGCAGCCATAACGAATTTTTGCGATGCTCGGGCCCCCTCAACCCCATGGAGTCGGCATCACTGACTATTTGCGTTATCATTGGAGTTGGAGACCGGTACCGAAAGTACTTTTTCAAAAGGCACTTGTTCAATAGGCTCACCTGGCGTTTACTTCCTTTGCACCTTAATCTACGTTTGCGCTAAAATATGACGTCAATCTGGAATTATAACATTTTAGGGGTTGTTAATTTACTTTAGACTTGATAAATTTAAACGATGCCGAGAATGTTGCAATGTTGTTTCACTCTCGTTGACTTGAAAATTATGCCTCAATACATTGTCTGTCTCTCAGTTATCCGGTTTCATTCTTCACAGTGTTTAAAATGATGCAATGTAAGGCTGATATATTCAACAGATATTTTACCTTTGAACTAGAAATAGAAAAAAATCCCACTAATTCAATTTATAAACATCATTCAATTGAAAGATAAAACTACATTTTAATGACTATGGGTTATATATTACGTTGTTCATTTTATAATATAATATTCTTTCGAATACAGGGCGATTTCATGACTTAGGACTTTGAATTTTCTATAATTAAGTTTTTTAGTATCAGCTTTCGATTGTTTTCCACGGATGATGTATTATGAATTTCTTTCTTCGTAGATATTAAATAAAGGGTAAAAAGAGGAATCATAATTGGGTACAGAGGAATTATCTGATGCGAAATTTTCAAAATATAACGTTGATTCCAACTTATTACATACTGTATGGTTGGTAACTCTATAAACATTAATCGTTCGAATGTAAACAAATAGTTATCGAGAGAGATAACCTTGACTAAATGAGGAAGATTAGGGTTTTTAAACAAAGTCGTGATGATTGCAGAGGAATATATATTATTACTGATAAGTATTTACATGTTCTGTGTGGCAGATATAGTCGGTGCACTTCTTTTGTGTCCAAAATTTTTGACTGATAAGAAATATTGGCCGTGTTAGTCCAATCTCTTGCACGCATTCTGTAACCATGGTTTTTCAAGATTGGTCTAGTGTTTTCGTAAGAAATCATTCGTTTTTGACGAACGATAAGTTCATAGATATTAGTGAACTGTTATGAAGAGGCGTGACATATGCATATTATGGAATCTACATCTACGTAATACCCTGCGAGCCACCTCGAGGGTGTTTGGCAGGGGGTGATCAATCACCAGCATGCAATTGGACTCCAACATGCACACCACACAGTACAAAAAACGTCATGCATACCAAAACATTATACTACTATATGCTGTTAGAAACAATAATAAAATTAAGAAACATGCATTAAGTTTTACAGAGGTTAGTTGGCTACACCACAAGTCATGCAATCTATTTACGAGTTCTATCGCTGCCGTTATAATCTCTCATTGATCGTGGAAAAAATGACATTCTGAATCTGTCTGCTCTAAACTCTATCTTTCTTATTTATTTATATGGTCTGATCTTCCGTAGTATGTTGGATTCCGTAAGATATGATTAAATTCGTCAGAAAAGACACTGCTTTTGAATTTATCTAAAAGGTTTAGTCTATTTTTCAATCTACGGTCCGACAGAGATTCCCATCCGATAATTGGAATATTTTACTACGAACTATTGAGAATATGATACTCATCCCAGCTCATTACAAACGGAATGTCTGATAAAGCTATTAGTATTTGAGAAAACTTTCTCGGGTGCCCCACCGGGTGTGGTATTGGGATAATTCTCCCAACGTTTCGACGGCTAAGTCTCTAAAATGGAATGGAAGCATTACAAGTGAACTATTACAAGTGAAGCCCTGAAGAAGATGGCAGACTTAGCCATTGAAACGTTGGGAGAATTAACCCAATACCACACCCGATGGGAATCCCGAGAAAATATTCTTCAATCTATACGCCGGGAAAACCTAAAATTTTACACTATAAATATTTGTTTTCCGAACGCAAACAATGCCTCGTAAAGAGTTTGTACCTCACCTGAATGATGAAAGTAAGTGTTTTAAACAAGCAAGTGATACGTCTTCAAGACAATCTAGTCCGTCCACTTTTTTGAGTCCGAAATATTTGACTAGTAACAAATATCGGCCGTTTTGGTCCAATCTCTCGTACGTCTGCAGTAGTGTAGGCAAAGTCGATCATTTTAGTGATTGAATAATTTTGACTCGAGATACTTAAATGATTCAATCACTTGATTCAAATATTATAATCGAAAAGATTAAAAGGAATCAAGATCGAAAAGACTCAAAGGAATCATGATTGAAGGACTCAATCAATGGATGTAATAAATCATTTTGAAGAATCGAATAAATACTGCCTCATCTGCGAAGAGCATTGGTAACGCTGATTGCTATCAATATTATCATTTCATATACTATTTTGATTATGCATTCCAATATGAGTAAATGAGATGGCGAAAATTAAGGAAGTATTGTCATGAAAATATTTGGGAAGGCAAAACTGCCACAGTTTCTTAACACTAATAGAATAATTTCATACTAAAACACAAAATACACCACATTTGCATGAATCTGATCTGTAGGATAATTAACGAACGGCACAATAAAATGTTACAGCTGCAACTTCTACTCCTTAACATTCTCCTACAAGAGTCATCTTAATATTTTCTTTTACGTGAGGTGGTGTTATTAAAACTAATAACTGCTGGAAAACATATAAGCAAAAGATTACACAAGTATTCAGTTCTATATAACATGGTATTTTATTTCCTCACAACTGTTTCTGCCCTGACGAAAAGAGATCAAGCATCGATCGTTCCAAATTTTGTAGCAAACCGGGAACCGGGATGATTGATATGAAACCGGAAGTCGGAGTGATTGATGATTGATGATCGACTTTTTTAACGAAATGAATCATGAGTCATTTGATTCACCTAGTGATTCAATCTGTTCAATCGACCCATCACTAGTCTGCAGTAACCACGGTTTTCTACTATATAAATTTATGCATCAATCTACATCTACATAATACCCTACGAGCCACCTCTAGGGTGTTTGGCAGGGGGTGATCAATCACCAGCATGCAGCATGCATTTGGACTCCCACATGCACACCACACCGTCCAAAAAACGTCCCGTATAATAACAAACTATACTACTATATGCTGTTAGAAATATAATATAGAATAGAGATTCAGAAACATGCTTTAAGTTTTACATAGGTTAGTAGGCTACACTACAAGTCATGCAATCTATTTACGAGGTCAATTGCTGCCGTTATAATCTCTTATTGATCGAGGAAAAAATGACATTCGGAATCTGTCTGTTCTGCAATCTATCTCTCTTATTTTATTTATATGATCTGATCTTCCGTAGTACGTTGGCGTCCGCAAGATATGGTTAACTTCGTCAGAAAAGACACTGCTCTTGAATTTATCTAAAAGGTTTAGTCTATTTTTCAATCTACGGTCCGACAGAGATTCCCATCCGAGTTTATCTAAGAGGTCAGTTACACTAACAAGACTATCGTAACGACCTTTAAATGATTTCCTTCCTCCGATATTACCCCGCATTATACCTAAAGGAGAACTAAATCATTCCGAAGCAGGTACTTCCCTCCCACTTTCAATTTCTTACGAATACTATCTATATCCTGAATTTCATTTAGTGAACGAATTTTTTTTAGCGATAAATATACTTTCATTCCGACAAGGTTACCGGCAGGTTTCATTGCCCCACGATAAAGAAAATCAGGGCAAGTTTTCGTTCACCCGACACAATCTTTCACTTTAATTTTGTAACTATTTTATTAGCCGCATCATTTCGTTGAAACCAATGGCCGAAACTTCGACGTACATGATTTCTGCATACAAGCAAACGTTATTTTCAGCAACTTTTTTAGTGACCAGATGCATTACGATTGGATGACAACATTTATTCCGAACAGATAGTACTGTATTTCAAATATTATTTAACAAATTATCCGTAGACTATGACTAACGTAGAAACGTAAACATTAAAGAAAAAAAATCAGCATTCGCGTTGGCTAAATATATTTCTTAGGCCTCCCGTTGTGTCCGTCAGTGTCATTTCTGTCTTTCCCACGCCCACATGTGAAAGCTAGGAATTCAGCCGTTGAATGGTGATGGATCGTTTGTGATCTACATAATACCCTGCGAGCCACCTCCAGGGTGTTTGGCGGGGGGTGATCAATCACCAGCATGCAGCATGCATTTGAATTCCCACATGCACACCACACCGTACAAAAAACGTCCCTTATAATAACAAACTATACTACTATATGCTGTTAGAAATAATAATTGTAACATGCACTAAGTTTTACATAGGTTAGTAGGCTACACCACAAGTCATGCAATCTATTTACGAGTTCTATTGCTGCCGTTATAATCTCTTATTGATCGTGAAAAAAATGACATTCGGAATCTGTCTGTTCTGCAATCTATCTCTCTTATTTTATTTATATGATCTGATCTTCCGTAGTATGTTGGCGTCCGTAAGATAAGGTTAACTTCGTCAGTAAAGACACTGCTCTTGAATTTATCTAAAAGGTTTAGTCTATTTTTCAATCTACGGTCCGACAGAGATTCCCATCCGAGTTTACCTAAGAGGCCAGTTACACTAACAAGACCATCGTAACGACTTTCACATACCTGGCAGCTCTTCTTTGCAAGCGTTCTAACTCTGTTATTAAGCCTTTTTCATGAGGGTCCCAAACACTGGCAGCGTATTCCAGATGTGGCCTAACGAGGGAAAAGTAGCTAATTTCTCTCACTTTGTCGTCGCACTTTCCTAATATTCTTTTAACAAAACCCATTTTACATGAACTTTACTTTTGGTGTGAAAATGTCTGGCGTTGTACTTTTGTGAATCCACATTGATGTTGTCATCCATATTCATCCATATAATCGCTTTTTTCGCCCTCTTCGCAATGTATTTTTTATTCTCCGCGCTGTATTATAAGCGAATTTTGAGAATGCCAATTGACATACGAATGATAATTTATACACGTATAATTAACCCGTAATTCCCCTGACCGTACGTGGGGCTTTTAACTTCGAATGTTTTGGTATTTTACGCATTACATTGGTCTATTTAAGATATGATTTCGAAATGTGTGAAAAACATTCTGCTTGAAATTAAACATTAAACTTAGCACGTCTATGAATCCCACACTCGATGTTTGTCAGTATGGCAATGAGTATAGGTTTAGGGTGATTCAGGAATGAAATTAGAAATAATTGAGAAAAGAGTAATTGGATTAAGCATGCTATCTATTTTTCAGTCTACGGTCTAACAGAGATTCCCATCCGAGTTTATTTAAGAGGTCAGTTACTCAAGAACGGATTTCTCTGTAAACCACAGCGTCGTCTGCAAATAATCGTAACTTACAGTGTACTACTTAAATGTATTATGTAGATGTAGATTCCGTGATTCAATCAGGGATTTCAGTCAATCCCAAGTCATCAATGTAAATGATTGAGAGATCAAAATCATTGAATCAGCTGATTGAATCACCAAGTGACTTGAATCATAAAGATTGAATCTTTAAAACGAACGACTTTGCCCATCTGTACCGTCGATTTCCAATGGCAACCTGTTGCGGAAAATTCTCCGAGTTAGGATTACCTCCGTTGCTTGTATGAGCTGGCAACTTAGCAGCTTGCCCAGGGGAGGGGTAAGGCGTTTGACAGCATACGGGAAAGGGAGGGGGGGCTCTGGAAAGCCGTCCGCCGCCCCCACCTCCTGCGAAGCCAGTGTTGCCGGCTGTTATCGGAAGGGTGGAGTTCGGGCTCTGACATGCGACCCTCCCCTCGCTCGGCCAGTCTGCTGTGGAATGGAGTGGGTAGCGTCGGCTTCTCGCATTATCCCCACCCCTGCTGTATCTGCATGTCTGCCGTGGAGGGGGTCTCCTGCACCCCGCATTTAACACCCTGCACTCCTCTTCAGCTATATAGCTGTTTGTTCTTGCCTCAAATGCTCCCATCAGCATTCTCTTCTGTGCCATGCAATGGGTCCATGGCCGCCAAAGCAAGCATTCATTGCGATGCTTGGCAGTTATAATTACATTTGGAAAAATGCGTGGTAATGAATTTCTGGAAGAAGAAAAACTCCCTACAGCGTAACTATATCATTCGGGGCACCCATTTAAAGGCAGGTGAATCCGTGAAATATCTAGGAGTTAAACTCAACAGTGATCTATCGTGGAATAAACATATTCGAGAAATAACCGGTCAAGCTAATCGTAAAATGGGTTTTGTTAATAGAATATTAGGAAAGTGCGACGACAAAGTGACAAAATGACATTTTTTCCACAATCAATAAGAGATTATAACGGCAGCAATCGAACTCGTAAATAGATTGCATGACTTGTAGTGTAGCCTACTAACCTATGTAAAACTTAATGCATGTTTCTGAATTTCTATTCTATATTCTATTTCTAACAGCATATAGTAGTATAGTTTGTTATTATACGGGACGTTTTTTGGACGGTGTGGTGTGCATGTGGGAGTGCAAATGCATGCTGCATGCTGGTAATTTATCACCCCCTGCCAAACACCCTAGAGTTGGCTCGCAGGGTATTATGTTGATGTAGATGTATTATTCATAATTATTCAGGAAGCCTTTTATTATAGGTTTCCAAAATAACTAATTACATGCATTTGTTTTATTAAGGTCGGTGTGAATGATATGTTTCCTATCCTATCCTTTATAACCCGATGTTACTTCTGAGCAGCATCAATAATGTTTAATCTTTCAGCTCTATTCAGGAAAAATCTAAACTACCCGTTATTTTTAAAGTTTATTTTAATAATGCAATAATTAGCTGCCACGATATTTCTCATTGGGTGTAAAAATTTTCATGTTTTTAAAATAAAAAATCTTGAAATTTGATTTCTCTCAGAGGCAGTCTACGCTATTAGATAATAGTTAGGAATAAAAGTCATGTAACTCTTCAATCGCGGTATTTTTAAGTAACCTTTAGCTGTGGATTAGAAGTTATTAATTATCTAAGGTTCTCGACGCAAGATGTCCACATGCGAATATATATCTTTATGACTTCGTGTATTCATCTGTAGCTGGCTTTTTTCACATTTAAAGGGCTATTATTCCTTGTTATTTTATGCTAAGAGACATTGTCAAAATAAATAGTTGCTGCATTGTTAGTTCATGGCATGAAAACAAAAATCTCCCGTGTCGCCGGCTTTTACTTGAAGGGGTGGGCTTGGGCTTTGTAATTCTACATCTAAATCTACATAATACCCTGCGAGCCACCTCTAGGGTGTTTGGCAGGGGGTGATCAATCACTAGCGTTCGACCGTCCCGAAGTGGTCGGAACGGCCGGTCTGGCTGGAAAAAAGTATGTTGGGCGCTTATATTTCACGTGGAAAGCGCCCAATTCCTTGAAAATGTCTTCAATGTAAATAAAATTAATTAACCGAATGATCCATCTTCATCTCGTGGTGTTCTTCCCGTCGGCAGTTCCCAATTTACGAGTTCTATCGCTGCCGTTATAATCTCTTATTGATCGTGGAAAAAATGACATTCGGAATCTGTCGGTTCTAAAATCTATCTCCCTTATTATATTTATATGATCTTATCTTCCGTAGTATGTTGGCGTCCGTAAGATATGGTTAACTTCGTCAGAAAAGACACTGCTCTTGAATTTGTCTAAAAGCTTTAATCTATTTTTCAATCAACGGTCCGACAGGGATTCCCATCCGAGTTTATCTAAGAGGTCAGTTACACTAACATGACTATCGTAACGACCTTTCACATACCTGGCAGCTCTCCTTTGCACGCGTTCTAACTCTGTTATTAAGCCTTGTTCATGAGGGTCCCAAACACTGGCAGCGTATTCCAAATGAGGTCTAACGAGGGACTAGTAGCTAATTTCTCTCACTTTGTCGTCGCACTTTCCTAATATTCTTTTAACAAAACCCATTTTACGATTAGCTTGACCGGTTATTTCTCGAATATGTTTATTCCACGATAGATCACTATTGAGTCCAACTGCTACATATTTCATGGATTCAACAGCCTCTATTTTGGTATCCCGAATTATATAGCTACGCTGTACGGAGTCATTCTCTGAGGATTAAAAAAATATCCCTCAGAAAACCCTAAAAGTCACCATTTTGAATCCTTTATCTTAAAATTTCGCCATTTTTATTAATCTCGCACATACTGCTTATCTACATCTACATAATACCCCGCGAGCCCCCTATATGGTGTTTGGCAGGGTGTGATCAATCACCACCATGCAGCATGCAATTGGACTCCCACATGCACAACACACGGTCGAAAAAACGTCATGCAGACTAAAAAATTATGCTACCATATGCTGTTAGAAACAGTGGCGCACAGAGGATAAAAGGCTTGGGGGGATAAACCCCCCTCCCAGAGCTCATAGGAATTTTTAAGATAAATCTATTTTACTTAATTGGATTAATATTTCTTGTAGAATAGTGTGAGAATTAATGAAATATCCCTCAGAAGGCTCTAAAAATCACCATTTTGGACCATTTATGTTAAATTTTTCTGGCGTAGGGCCTCCGCACCTCCCGCTTACACTGGCGGGTATACAATACCTCAAAAATCCCCCAGTATTAATTGCGCCTAAAACCCCTTCTAGCCTTAATTCCTGGCTGCGCCTCTGGTTAGAAATAATAATAAAATAAAGTAACATGCATTAAGTTTTACGTAGGTTAGTAGGCTACACCACAAGTCATGCAATCTGTTTATGAGTTCAATCGCTGCCGTTTTAATCTCTAATTGACCGAGGAAAACAAGACATTCTCAATCTGCATGTTATAAAGTCTATTTCTCTTATTTTGTTTATATTATGTGATCTTCCGTAGAATGATCACGAAGTAGCAGATGTGTTCTTTATTGTTTTCTTTTCTACAGATTTAAGTTAAACTCTGTGCTGTTGATATCACCTCTCTCTATGATATGGCGCGTGTATTCGGTTGCGGTTGGTTTTCTTCCGAGTGTGGTACTTCTCAGAGAGCTCATAAATGATAATGTTAGTAGTGCGTGCCCGAAAGTGGATTCATCTACATCTACATAATACCCTGCGAGCACCCTCAATGGTGTTTGGCAGGGGGTGACCAATCACCAACATGCAGCATGCAAGAGGATCGCCACATGCACACCACACGGTCATAGAAATATTTCGCACACTAGAAAAATATACATGCTTATTCATAAAAAAAATGCTGATGGTTAGTAATGTAGCAAGTACATGCAAGTTTAAAAATACGAAAAAACATGCAATGGGTGATCCTTGCGAGAGTTACCATTAATCCTTTCAATTGAGACAACGTTGCTATCCGTATTGAGATATCCTCGATTGATGATGAGATCAATGTCCTAACTGGAATATTTTAATACGTTCCCAGTGAACATGAAATTTGAAAGCCTTTACCGTCTTCGCCTTCTCGTCAGCGTTCTTACCATCTCCTCGTGGTCACTTTCATAACCATTCCATCGATGATCCAAAACAGTCGCAATATTTAATTGACGGAGTCATAATATACCAAATATGTATTTAGGATGTTTTTTCGATGTCAAAAATTCAAAAGTCTCTATTTAACCTGTAACAAAACGTGATGAAGCAATGTATTATTGCCCTAGCCGACGAAAAATCATCTTAATTATTGAAAATTCGTCTCCTTCCGTAGAAGTATATAAACGACATTGGCGAAGTAGTGCAGAGTAAGTTACGATTATTTGCAGGCGACGCTGTAGTTTACAGAGAAATTCGTTCCAGCAAAGATATAGATGAACTAACGAATGACCTTGCTGCTATCCAAGCTTGGTGCGATGCTTGGCAGTTAGAATTAAATTTGGAAAAATGCGTCGTAATGAATTTCTGGAAGAAGAATAACTCCCTACAGCGTAACTATAGACCGAGGAAAAAAAGACATTCTCAATCTGTCTGTTATACGGTCTATTTCTCTTATTTTGTTTATATTATATGAGCTTCCGTAGTATGATCATGAAGTAGCAGATGTGTTTTTTATTGTTTTCTTTTCTACAGATTTAAGTTAAAATCTGTGCTGTTTCTATCACCTCTCTCTCTCATATGGCGCGTGTATTTGGTTGCGGTTGGTTTTCTTCCGAGTGTGGTTCTTCTTAGAGAGCTCATAAATGACAATAGTAGTGCGTGCTCGAAAGTGGATTGTGGATGAGACCAACGTCCTTACTGGAATATTATAACACGTTCCCAGCGAACAAGAAATTTGAAAGCCTTTACCGTCGTCGCCTTCTCGTCAGCGTTCTTACCATCTCCTCGTGGTAACTTTCATAACCATGCCATTGATGATCCAAAACAGTCGCAATGTATAATTAACGCAGTCATAATGTACCGAATATGTATTTAAGATTTTTTTTCGATCTCAAAACTTCAAAAGTCTCTATTTAACCTGGAGCAGAACTTGAGGAAGCAATGTATTATCGTCCTAGCCGACGAAAAATCATCTTAATGGGGAACACGCACAATTTTTAAGAGTACTATAATAGGAAGGTCCCTACCTCAAATGTACTCGCCGAAAATCTGGCGGATGGATCATGTTTTTTATGTGAGCTATGAGTTTTTAAAAATTAATCTTCATCGGCTGCTTGAAAACACGACGTCATCAGAGCTTGACGTCACGGTACGGTATCCACTCATGACGGACTGAGGAGGTGGATAGAAAATCGGTCTCTGCAGGGGCTCAAACGCAAAATTTGGCGAAAATTAATGCTATTTTTACTTCGAGACCTTGCATTCAAGGCTCCACCGCTCTACTCTCTTAGCGAAGTGAATGGTGTACCGTCCGATGACGTCCGAAAGCGTTTCAGGTCACGTGACTTCAAGCGATATTGGAGCGCTTTTAATTGGCATTTAATGGCGTTTGTGGAATACTAGGAGAGTTTTGGCTCATACATTTGGACTCGTGAGAAAATTGTCTGTTCAGTGAGACTTACTTGCATGATGAACAAATTTCATGCATGTTCCCCATTATTGAAAAATTCGTCTCCTACATCTACATCTACATCTACAAATTACCCTGCGAGCCACCTCTAGGGTGTTTGGCAGGGGATTTCAATCACCAGCATGCAGCATGCATTTGGACTCCCACATGCACACCACACCGTCCTAGCGTAGAAGTACCTCGGATATCAACTCGGGAAACCACTGATCTGCCAAAATATAGCCGATAATTATCTGCTTTGCTAGAAATTTTACAAGTTTTTCCATAAAATGCTTCAGCGCTCGCCGATTCTCAAGTGTTCATAGGCATGGGTTGCATGGGTTCGCGCTGAGAGATTTGGCTGAGCTAAAGCCTGTTCTACACGCTCGGTTTACCTCATCCGGCTCAGCTCAGCCAAATCTCTCAGCGCGAACCCATTCTTACGGGAGGCTTATGTCGATCCCTCGCCATCTGATTGCAATAACTGAAGGCTTAAGAACACTTGAAAAACGGCGAGCGCTGAAGCATTTTATGGAAAAATTTCTAGCGAAGCACATAATTACCAGATTTATTATGGCAGATCAATGTATTCCGGAGTTGATATCAGTGGTACTTCTACGGAAAGAGATGAATATACAATAATAGGGTGGTTTCCTACTATTTTTTTATTGCCTAAATCGAAAGATTAGTACTCCTGGAGTACGTATTTCACGCTTTTAGATTTTTAAATGACGATATCTATTTTTCGCGATTAAATGAAAAGTGAAAATTTTCAAGCTCGCAAAAACGCGACGCGTAAGTAGGAAAGTCCGTGCGACGCATTTCTGGTTCCCCCTCCCGTCTTGTGAGGTGACCTTGATCGAGGCTCTGAGCGCTTATAGGACGCAGGATGCTAGCGGGTAGCTGAGTACCTTGCTGGCTGGTAGCGCTTGGCTTAAAAAAGGTTTATTAATACCTTATCAAACGAAGAAAACTTTCCGACCTAAGCCAGTTTTAACAGGTGATTATTAAGACATGTTTCCCTGAGCTCTGTGCCTCATGCATGCATTGTTAACCTCAGACGATGTATAACTCCTATCCTCTCGTGTAGAAACTAGGTCCCTGTGACGTCACGTGGAGTGGAATCGCATGGGCGCCAATCTGGCCTTTTTCAAATGAGGATAAAATTTGACCCTTGCCATTCGTCTAAACCGGTATTTCAAAAACCAAATAATTTGTGTATTATGAATACACTAATGGTGGGTAACGAATCGCAATCAATGCCTTTCGTTTTCGTTGATTAAGGAAACTACCCTGTTAAGATGATTTTTCGTCGGCTAGGGAGAAAATACCTTCTCGGGTTTTTTTTACAGGTTAAGTAGAGAATTTTGAAGTTTTTACATCGAAAAAAATCCTATATATATATTCTAGGCGCTGAGCCAAGTGTGTAGAAGAGGCATAAGCCGGATGAGCTGATCCGAGCGAGTAGAACAGACATAAGAGAAACGGGGAAACCCAGGGGAAAAAGGAGGACTCGAGCCATAAATGTAGAAGAACAACACTGAGGAAAAAACCACATAAACGGGAAGGAAAAGGGGATGAAGAGGAATAGAAAGAGAAAGTTGAAAGAGCATGCCATTTGAAATGGAGAAGTGGGAGTAAGTAGTTAAGCAAGGAGTAGGCGAGGGATAGAAGTCCCGCGAAAGGGTTCCTGAGGAAGGGATGAGGGGAGAATTAGCAGGTGTACAAGGAAGGGATTCGGTAGAAAAATAATGCTCAACACAATACAGTGGGAGTGGGTGGGTTGACGGAAAAACCCCTGTGGAGGGTGGGGTCTGTAGAGGAGTGGGTGAAGAAAGAATATGGCCATTTGTTCTCGGGAAGGGGTCTTAAGAAGAGTGGGTAGCAAACACTGGTTCTTCGTCATCACTTTTGTACCGCTCTGCATATTTGCATATTGCTCTTAAATATCTTGCCTTGTACCTTATTTTCAAGAAATAGAATTTCTGGTTTAAAATTTTGCAGGGAATTTTTCAGATTATTAATTCACATGTAATGCGCATGGAATCTACATTTATATAATACCCTGCGAGCCACCTCTAGGGTGTTTGGCAGAGGGTGACCAATCACCAGCATGCATCATACTACGGAAGATCAGATCATATAAATAAAATAAGAGAGATAGATTGCAGAACAGACTAATTCCGAATGTCATTTTTTCCACGATCAATAAGAGATTATAACGGCAGCAATAGTACTCGTAAATAGATTGCATGACTTATAGTGCAGCCTACTAACCTATGTAAAATTTAATGCATGTTTCTGGATTTCTATTCTATATTCTATTTCTAACAGCATATAGTAGTATAGTTTGTTATTATGCGGGACGTTTTTTGGACGGTGTGGTGTGCATGTGGGAGTCCAAATGCATGCTGGTGATTGATCACCCCATGCCAAACACCCTAGAGGTGGCTCGCAGGGTATTAAGTAGATGTAGATTGCCCATAGGGAGAGCATAGAGTGGCAGTCTCTCTTTGCAACGACTCTTTTCCCTATTTATAAATGAAGTATTTTAATAACATTCTGGAGATACATTGAAAATACCTTAAAGTAATGGAATACACAATCTGTTTGTGGTCTTCGTTCGTGAAAACGGCCCTATGCCCTTCAACGTTCCATGACCGTTTCCCCATGAGAAAAGCAACGGAATCAATGCCGTGGGTTTTTGGATGAATTTTTAAAAGTACATATGATCGGTTTTGAGCCTTAATAAGGATTCAGTCACAAGGCGAAAGAAATTATAAATGTTTGGCGTAATATTTTTTAATCATTGTCAAACTGTAGAACCTAAAATTAGCATTTTTCCATGCCCCTGGTTTCCACACACGTATTTCCCGTAAAGAAAGCATGACGTGGCAGACTCCCTTTGCAACGACTTTTTTCAGTACTTTCAATTGGAGTATTCGGTTAGAATTCTGAAGATACTTTGGAATTACTTTAAATTAACGTAATACGCATTCCATTTTTGGCCCTTGTTCTTAAAAACGGCCCTGTGCCCCTGAACGTGCCTTGAACTGTTTCCCGTAAGAAAAGCTTTGGAATCCGTGCAGTTGGTTTTTGTACGAATTTTGAAAAATACTTGTAATTATTGTTGGACCTACAAAATGACTAAGTTACAAGGCTGAAGGAATGAGGAATGTTTAGGGTATTATTTAAGAATCGTAGTCAATCCATGACTTAAAAGCACTTTTCCAAACCCCAGGTTTCCACACCCGTCTTTCCCGTAAGGAAAGCATGGCGTGGCTTACTCGAAATGAGAGGATATTCTCCGCTAACGAAATGCGTTTACTAACTAAATTCAGGACATAGATAGATATCGTAAGAAATTGAAACTGGGAAGTAAGTACCTGCTTCGGAATGTTTGAGTACTCCTTTTTTGGTATAATGCCGTGAAATTCACCATTTTGAACCATTTATTTATATTAAATTTTTTCTGGGGGGAGCACACACCTCCCGCTTACCCAGGGTATTCCATTCATCTATATCCACATCTTACACTGCGAGCCACCTCTAGGGTGTTTGGCAGGGGGTGATCAATCACCAGCATGCATTTGGACTCCCACATGCACACCACACCGTCCAAGAAACATCCCGTTTAGGTTAGTAGCAATATCATAGGTTCCTATTCAATAACATAGGTTAGTAGGCTACCCTACAATTCATGCAATCTATTTACGAGTTCTATTGCTGCCGTTATAATCTCTTATTGATCGTGGAAAAAATGACACTCGGAATCTGTCTGTTCTACAATCTATCTCTCTTATTTTATTTATATGATCTGATTTTCCGTAGTACGCACCCTGAGGCACCCCAGTATTTTGCGCCTAAAACCCCCCTAGCGTTAATTCCTAGCTGCACCCCTGGTGCAGGGTAATATATATATCGGAAGAAGATAATCATTAATGCATACATTTATGTGGTAGAAATCCGTGGTTACTGAAGACGTACTACAGATTGGACCAACACGGCCAATATTTGTTACCCACTAGTAGTCGAATATTTCGGACTCAAAAAAGTGAACAGTCTTTTCTCGTTTCTTTTCCCCCTCACTGCTGTTCATCTTACAAAACTTTCTCACGGGCGGCGAACATGTGAAAATGCGTTTCATGGGCCCGTGGAGAAGGTACTTCAATAATGAAGAAAGATTTGATGCTTTCCCGGCGAATGATGTGAGTAAACTTCTCTCGGGTTTCCCACCGGGTTAAAGGCTTCATAATGGCCAAAGTGTTATAATGTGGTAAATATGAGATCATGTAATTAACATGGGTAAAGTTCTAGGTATTTTCACTTACTTAGTGACAATTTTTGCAGTGCAGACACCACTGGGTCCAAGACACGGCCATTATGAAGCCTTTAACCCGGTGGGAAACCCGAGAAAAGTTTACTTACTTCAATAATAATGGGCGTGGTACACCCTCCAAAGGGTCGCTAATCCGAGAGCCCATCCTTGACGAGCTAGCCCACGGAGGACCGTCTCATCCACCCTACGAGCGGGGGTCGAAAAGTGACCGCTCTGACTGCAATTTGAAAATCAATCAATCCGATCATCAAAAAATGATTGTTTCCATCGCACTCCAGCCTATCAAGCAATCAAGTGCGTCTTCGAACCGTGTTTCTGCGATGAAAAATAACGATATTGTTAACATTGCTAAAAAAAAAGCGGCAGCAGACCACCGAAAAATGGCAAATCCGCCTATGTGTGTAATGTATTAATCATACCAGAGAGGATCATACTTGAGTCCGCGAGAATCTGTCAACCTACTGCATTTCAAAAAAACTGTTTCCGGTTTGGCCCCCCCAATATTTTTTTGTAAATCGGCATCCCTGATCGTCAACACAACTTGAAACAACATACTAGTAATAATATTGCCATGAAGACACATAACTTGCTTGTTTAAAACACTTTCTTCCATCATTCACTTGAGGCACAAACTCTTGACAACGCATATATGATTTTACACTTTTACAATTTTCTCGGGATACCGCGCGGGTAAGATCTTGACAACGCGTTGTTTACGCTCGGATAAAAAACATTTATAGTGTTACCAGCCATTCCGTTTGTAATGCGCTGGGATCAATGTCATATTCTGGACAGTTCGCCGTAAAATATTCCACTATATGCATGTGTCATGCCCTTTAATAACATTTTACTAATATCTATGAACTTATTAATCGTCGAAAACAAATGATTCCAATGACTAAAGCATTCGACCAACCTAGAAAAACCGTGGTTACTGAAGAAGTAAGACAGAAATTGGACCAACACGGCCAATATATCTTACTAGACCAACGTTTTGGACACACCAGCTTGTTTAAAAACACTAATCTGCCGAATATGCATTCTAAAGAATTTAACATTATGAAATGTACAAACGAAGCATATAACCATATTACCCGTCATCATGAAAATATAGTTTTATCTTTCATTTGAATGTCTTATGTGGTGCCAACCTTCCAGAAAGTTTTCACGTTACATCAATAGTAAATATTAAGACAGAATTTTAACCATAAGATTTTCCGAACATTACTTGAATTACACATAGTGGTAATAAGAAATTCTTTTACAAACATCTACATCTACATAATACCCCGCAAGCCGCCTAAAAGGCGTGTGGCAGGGGGTGGTAGGACACCAGCCTTTTTTTTAGGACACCAAAAATTGATTCCACGACCCTCATGGAATTTGTTAAGATATCATTGCTTTACGTCAGTGGCAAATCGAGATGTAAAAGAAATTTGTATTGCTGGAGGATAACGATCGTAAGCTTACGAACTGTGCTGTTGAATTTGGCAACGCCGTATTAGCGGAGAAGGTAGTCCTATCCGTTCTACGGTACGAATTCACAGCAAAACAGTATGCACACAATCCACAATTTTTGGATTCAGGAAAAGCAGATCGTGCGAAACTCAGTTAGCGCTTTTCGCCCACGATATTTTAGTCTCCGGGGAAGACAACATTCCAGTAGACGCGATTTTTCTTGATTTCAAAAAGGCATTTGATAAAGTACCCCACGGAAAGTTAATAATAAAACTGAAATCTTATGGTCTAGACGAAGATGTCATTTCCTGGATTAGAGAATTTTTGAGCGACCGCGTCCAAAGAGTAGTATTAGACGGTGCAGTCTCCAATGAGGTTAGAGTGACTTCTGGCGTTCCTCAGGGTAGTGTCATTGGCCCACTCCTATTCCTTCTTTATATAAACGACATTGGCGAAGTAGTGCAGAGTAAGTTACGATTATTTGCAGACGACGCTGTAGTTTACAGAGAAATCCGTTCCAGCAAAGATATAGATGAACTAACGAATGACCTTGCTGCTATCCAAGCTTGGTGCGATGCTTGGCAGTTAGAATTAAATTTGGAAAAATGCGTCGTAATGAATTTCTGGAAGAAGAATAACTCCCTACAGCGTAACTATGTCATTCGGGGCACGCAGTTAAAGGCAGTTGAATCTGTGAAATATCTAGGGGTTAGACTCAATAATGATCTATCGTGGAATAAACATATTCGAGAAATAACCGGTCAAGCTAATCGTAAAATGGGTTTTGTTAAAAGAATATTAGGAAAGTGCGACGACAAAGTGAGAGAAATTAGCTACTTTTCCCTCGTTAGACCACATTTAGAATACGCTGCCAGTGTTTGGGACCCTCATGAAAAAGGCTTAATAACAGAGTTAGAACGCGTGCAAAGAAGAGCTGCCAGGTATGTGAAAGGTCGTTACGATAGTCTTGTTAGTGTAACTGACCTCTTAGATCAACTCGGATGGGAATCTCTGTCGGACCGTAGATTGAAAAATAGACTAAACCTTTTAGATAAATTCAAGAGCAGTGTCTTTTCTGACGAAGTTAACCATATCTTGCGGACGCCAACGTACTACGGAAGATCAGATCATATAAATAAAATAAGAGAGATAGATTGCAGAACAGACAGATTCCGAATGTCATTTTTTCCACTATCAATAAGAGATTATAACGGCAGCAATAGAACGCGTAAATAGATTGCATGACTTGTAGTGTAGCCTACTAACCTATGTAAAACTTACTGCATGTTTCTGAATTTCTATTCTATATTCTATTTCTAACAGCATATAGTAGTATAGTTTGTTATTATACGGGACGTTTCTTGGACGGTGTGGTGTGCATGTGGGAGTCCAAATGCATGCTGCATGCTGGTGATTGATCACCCCCTGCCAAACACCCTAGAGGTGGCTCGCAGGGTAATTTGTAGATGTAGATGTAGATGTAGATGTGAGATCGCGAATCGGTTCCGCTGCCAATACACACACAATCTACAACCTATTTCAATAATATAGGTAAATCCATAAACAAAATACTAGCATATGCCATAAAAATATAGTGGGAAATAGGCAAATACTCTTATCAAAACTGGAAGTCACTGTCACGTTCTTATATTCATCACGTGCAGCTTACAATAACAGAGCTCTTGTTACGTCGTTAATTGTATAATAAGACTTATTTTCTTATTCAGTCGAGGAACTAGTACTTCGATATGCGTTGTTGACATCCGAATAACATAAATTGGTAGAGTTTTAAAACTCTTAGCCGAAGAGTGTGTAATACAAAAGATTCAATATCATATTTTGAAATAAAATAAGGCAAGAGATTGTGCTTGTTGGTCGAAAACATAGTCATTTTATTTCATTCGCAAACCTTCTTTCCGAGTACAAGCGTAAACACATTTTTACATTGACAATAGTCGCAAGACCTCCCTTTATCAAATCAGTCTAGTAGCTTGGAAGCTCCACTTAAATGTCCTAAGTCTCAGGATCGAGATCGGATGATTTATATTTTCCTTAAAAAGTGCTGATTTTATCACTTAATCGCATGTGTTTTAGCGTCTCATAGTCTACATCTACATCTACAAATTACCCTGCGAGCCACCTCTAGGGTGTTTGGCAGGGGGTGATCAATCACCAGCATGCAGCATGCATTTGGACTCCCACATGCACACCACACCGTCCAAGAAACGTCCCGTATAATAACAAACTATACTACTATATGCTGTTAGAAATAGAATATAGAATAGAGATTCAGAAACATGCAGTAAGTTTTACATAGGTTAGTAGGCTACACTACAAGTCATGCAATCTATTTACGCGCTCTATTGCTGCCGTTATAATCTCTTATTGATCGTGGAAAAAATGACATTCGGAATCTGTCTGTTCTGCAATCTATCTCTCTTATTTTATTTATATGATCTGATCTTCCGTAGTACGTTGGCGTCCGCAAGATATGGTTAACTTCGTCAGAAAAGACACTGCTCTTGAATTTATCTAAAAGGTTTAGTCTATTTTTCAATCTACGGTCCGACAGAGATTCCCATCCGAGTTTATCTAAGAGGTCAGTTACACTAACAAGACTATCGTAACGACCTTTCACATACCTGGCAGATCTTCTTTGCACGCGTTCTAACTCTGTTATTAAGCCTTTTTCATGAGGGTCCCAAACACTGGCAGCGTATTCCAAATGTGGTCTAACGAGGGAAAAGTAGCTAATTTCTCTCACTTTGTCGTCGCACTTTCCTAATATTCTTTTAACGAAACCCATTTTACGATTAGCTTGACCGGTTATTTCTCGAATATGTTTATTCCACGATAGATCATTATTGAGTCTAACCCCTAGATATTTCACAGATTCAACTGCCTTTAACTGCGTGCCCCGAATGACATAGTTACGCTGTAGGGAGTTATTCTTCTTCCAGAAATTCATTACGACAGTCCTGTGAATTAAAAAAAATATTTCGCATTGAGTGCAATCTGATTAGCACGAATGTGGCCTCGGAAGCACTTGTGTTGTAAAAATTTAAATTCCTTGTCGACTAAACCGCTTATATCGCTGAGGTGTTGATTCACCCCATGTGAATTACGTTGCTGCCAGGCAAACTGCGCAGTTCGGACCTCAAGGCTTGGCCTTCACGCAGGAGTGACGGATTTCACATGGGGGTGAATTTCGGGGAAATGCGCATGGCTAGTTGGGGGGGAACTACGCAGTCTGGTAGGAGTCACATTTATTTCCCGTTACAGTTGGGAATTTCGGTTCATTTGGTGGAGTCGGTTCATGGGATTTGATTCGTGGCAATGAATCGGTCCTTTAAATCGTCCATAATTAACCGAATGAACCGTGGAATCTCAAATCCATTTGAATATCGAATCCATGTGAATATTCAATCAATCTGAATCCGTGCGAATCTTGAATAAAAAATGCATGCGTAATCAGAAGCGGATCCAGGATTATGGGGGAGGGGCGGTAACACCTTCTGTGGTAATTTTCTATTTATTTTTATATGAATGTTATTAAAATGAAATGAAATGACTGAGTCTCTGTTATACACAAAATAAAAGAAAAGTATTGTTAATAGTGCTAAAATCTTGTCTATTTTTTAAGCGTCTGGGATGGGGGGGGGGCGGTGGCAAATCCGCCTGTCTACATCTACATAATACCTAATGACTGGAAAATCGCTAATGTTACGCCAACATTTATTCCACGATCAATAAGAGATTATAACGGCAGCGATAGAACTCATAAATAGATTGCATGACTTGTAGTGTAGAATAATAACTTCTGTAAAACTTCATGCATGTTTCTGAATTTCTATTCTATATTCTATTTCTAACAGCATATAGTAGTATAGTTTGTTATTATACGGGACGTTTTTTGGAAGATGTGGTGTGCATGTGGGAGTCCAAATGCATGCTGGTGATTGATCACCCCCTGCCTAACACCCTAGAGGTGGCTCGCAGGGTATTATGTAGATGTAGATGTATGGAAGATCAGATCATATAAAAAAATAAGAGAGATGGATTGTAGAACGGACAGATTCCGAATGCCATTTTTTCCGCGATCAGTAAGAGATTATAACGGCAGCGATAGAACTCATAAATAGATTGCATGACATATGGTGTAGCCAACTAACCTATGTAAAACTTAATGCATGTTTCTTAATTTTATTATTATTTCTGAAAGCGTATAAGAGTATATTTTGATATTCTGCGTGACGTTTTTTGGACCGTGTGGTACGCTTGTTGGATTCTAATTGCATGTTGCATGCTGGTGATTGATCACCCCCTGCCAAACACCCTAGAGGTAGCTCGCAGGGTATTATATAAATGTAGATTTCATGCGCATTACATGCGAATTAACCTCTGAAAATTTCCCTGCAAAATTTAAAACCAGAAATTCTACTCCTTAAAAATAATTAACAAGGCTAGATGTTTTAGAGCAATGTGAAAATTGTGCAGAGTGCTACAAATGTGTTCACGAATGAACCAGTGTTTGTCGCCCACTCTCCTTAACCCTTTCACTGCTGTGGACGTACCTAGTACGTCCGCACGGCAGACTGCGGTGGACGTACTTTTTCTTCCTCCCTGCCATGCGGTCAGCACTTTCGCCAAATCACTTCGAAGGGACCCACTAATCCGCGACCCTTTCCTCGACGAATTCACCCACGCAAGACCGTCTCATCGGCCCTACCAGCGGGGGCCCTACCTCCGGAAAAGTGACCGCTCTGACTGCAATTTGAAAATCAATCAATCAATCCGATCATCACAATATGATTGTTTTCATCGCTTTCCTTCCAATCAAGCAATCAAGTACGTCTTTGAACCGTGTTTCTGCGATGAAAAATAATGATTTTGTTAACTTTGATATAATAGCCGTTTTCCGGTGGTCCGCAGGCACGTTTTGTTGCAAAGTTAACAAAATCGTTATTTTTTATCGCAGAGACACGGTTCAAAGACGTACTTGATTGCTTGATTGGCAGGAGTGCGATGAAAACAATCATTTTTTGATAATCTGATTGGTTGATTGATTTCCAAATTGCAGTCAGAGTGGTCACTTTTCGGGAGGGGGGCCCCCCGCTGGTAGGGTCGAGGAGACGGTCTCGCGTATGTGAGCCGGTCGAGGATAGGGTCGCGGATTAGCGACCCTTCGGAGGGTGTACACACCCATCCTGGAAGTACCTGCTCCATGGGCCCAGGAAACGCATTTTAACATTTTCGCCGCATGTGAGGAGAAGGTTTCCGGAGATTGAACAGCAGTGAAAGGGTTAAGACCCCTTCCCGAAGACAAACGGCCATGTTCTTTCTTCACCCACTCCTCGACCGAGTCCAACCTCCACAGGGGTTTTTCCGTCAACCCACCTACTCCCACCGTATTTTGTTGACCATTTTTTTTCTGCCCAATCCCTTCCTTGCACACCTGCTAATTCTCCCCTCATTCCTCTCTTAGGAGCCCTTTCGCGGCACTACTATCCCTCGCCTACTCCTTGCTCGCCACTTACTCCCACCTCTCTATTTCAAATGGCATGCTCTTTCTACTTTCTCTTTCTATTCCTCTCCATGCCCTTTTCCTTCCCATTTATGTGTTATTTTCCCCAGTGTTGTTCTTCTACAGTTATGGCTCGAGTCCTGCTTCTTCCCCTGGGTGTCCCCGTTTCTCTTTTTTCCTGTTGTCGTAGTCTTCTCGTTAGCGTTCTTGCCATCTTCTCGCGGTCACCTTCATAACCATTCCATTGATGATCCAAAACAGTCGTAATATTTAATTAACGGAGTCATAACATACCAAATATATATTTAGGATTTTTTTCGATGTAAAAACTTCAAAATTCTCTACTTAACCTGTAACAAAACCGGAGAAGGTATTATAGCCCTAGCCGGCGTATTATAATATTCCAGTAAGGACGTTGATCTCATCCCCAATCCACTTTCGACCACGCACCACTAACTTTGTCATTTAGGAACTATCTAAGAAGAACCACGCTCGGAAGAATCGATATACAGAAAGGACCGTAAAACGAGAACAGGAGGAGGAGTATTCATTACAGTCAAGGATGAGATCAAATGCTGAGCCGAGAATTTTGAAGATAGTGAATTTGAAAGTGTTTGGTGCTCAATCGAATGCTCAGCTAAGAGATACATCTACATAATACCCTGCGAGCCACCTCTAGGGTGTTTGGCAGGGGGTGATCAATCACCAGCACGCAGCATGCATTTGGACTCCCACATGCACACCAAACCGTCCAAAAAACATCCCGCATAATAACAAACTAAACTACTATATGCTGTTAGAAATAGAATATAGAATAGAATTTCAGAAACATGCATTACGTTTTACATAGGTTAGTAGGCTACACTACAAGTCATGCAATCTATTTACGAGTTCTATTGCTGCCGTTATAATCTCTTATCGATCGTGGAAAAAATGACATTCGGAATCTGTCTGTTCTGCAATCTATCTCTCTTATTTTATATATATGACCTGATCTTCCGTAGTACGTTGGCGTCCGCAAGATATGGTTAACTTCGTCAGAAAAGACACTGCTCTTGAATTTATCTAAAAGGTTTAGTCTATTTTTCAATCTACGGTCCGACAGAGATTCCCATCCCAGTTTATCTAAGAGGTCAGTTACACTAACAAGACTATCTTAACGACCTTTCACATACCTGGCAGCTCTTCTTTGCACGCGTTCCAACTCTGTTATTAAGCCTTTTTCATGAGGGTCCCAAACACTGGCAGCGTATTCCAAATGTGGTCTAACGAGGGAAAAGTAGCTAATTTCTCTCACTTTGTCGTCGCACTTTCCTAATATTCTTTTAACAAAACCCATTTTACGATTAGCTTGACCGGTTATTTCTCGAATATGTTTATTCCACGATAGATCATTATTGAGTCTAACGCCTAGATATTTCACGGATTCAACTGCATTTAATTGGGTGCCTCGAATGATATAGTTACGTTGTAGGGAGTTATTCTTCTTCCAGAAATTCATTACGACGCATTTTTTTCAAATTTAATTCCAACTGCCAAGCATCGCACCAAGCTTGGATAGCAGCAATGTCATTCGTTAGTTCATCCATATCTTTGCTGGAACGGATTTCTCTGTAAACTACAGCGTCGTCTGCAAATAATCGTAACTTACTCTGGCTAAAAATATGGCGTCGACTTGAACACATCTGCCACCCGCGGATAAGATATCATGAACGAAGAGAGCAAGTTGAGTTTCATAAGTCCTCCCTTCTCTAAACCTAAACCTAAAAGGGGATGGAGAGGAATAGAAAGAGAAAGTAGAAAGAGCATGCCATTTGAAATGGAGAGGTGGGAGTAAGTGGCGAAGCAAGGAGTAGGCGAGGGATAGAAGTCCCGCGAAAGGGTTCCTGAGAAAGGAATGAGGGAAGAATTAGCAGGTGTACAAGGAAGGGATAGGGCAGAAAAAAATGGTCAACACAAAGCGTTGAAGTGGGTGGGTTGACGGAAAAACCCCTGTGGAGGTTGGAGTCGGTCGAGGAGAGGGTGAAGAAAGAATTTTGCCATTTGTTTTTGGGAAGGGGTCTAAGGAGAGTAGGTGACAAACACTGGTTCATTCGTGAGAACATTTGTACCTCTCTGCACAATTTCACATTGCTCGAAAATATCTAGCCTTGTTACTTATTTTCAAGGAGTAGAATTTCTGGTTTTAAATTTTGCATGGAATTTTTCAGAGGTTAATTCACATGTAATGCGCATGAAATCTACATTTATATAATACCCTGCGAGCTACCTCTAGGGTGTTTGGCAGAGGGTGATCAATCACCAGCATGCAACATGCAATTAGAATCCAACAAGCGCACCACACGGTCCAAAAAACGTCACGCAGACTATCAAATTATACTATTATACGCTTTCAGAAATAATAATAAAATTAAGAAACATGCATTAAGTTTTACAGAGGTTATTATTCTACACTACAAGTCATGCAATGTATTTATTAGTTCTATCGCTGCCGTTATAATCTCTTATTGATCGTGGACTAAATTTTGGCGTTACATTAGCGATTTTCATCTACATCTACATCTACAAATTACCCTGCGAGCCACCTCTAGGGTGTTTGGCAAGGGGTGATCAATCACCAGCATGCAGCATGCATTTGGACTCCCATTATTTCCAGTCATTAGGTATTATGTAGATGTAGATAGGCGGATTCGACGCGATTTTTCTTGATTTCAAAAAGGCATTTGATAAAGTACCCCACGGAAAGTTAATAATAAAACTGAAATCTTATGGTCTAGACGAAGATGTCATTTCCTGGATAAGAGAATTTTTGAGCGACCGCGTCCAAAGAGTAGTATTAGACGGTGCAGTCTCCAATGAGGTTAGAGTCACTTCTGGCGTTCCTCAGGGTAGTGTCATTGGCCCACTCCTATTCCTTCTATATTTAAACGACATTGGCGAGGTAGTGCAGAGTAAGTTACGATTATTTGCAGACGACGCTGTAGTTTACAGAGAAATCCGTTCCAGCAAAGATATAGATGAACTAAGGAATGACCTTGCTGCTATCCAAGCTTGGTGCGATGCTTGGCAGTTAGAATTAAATTTGGAAAAATACGTCGTAATGAATTTCTGGAAGAAGAATAACTCCCTACAGCGTAACTATATCATTCGGGGCACCCAGTTAAAGGCAGTTGAATCCGTGAAATATCTAGGGGTTAGACTCAATAATGATCCGTTCAAGCCCTCGAATCGTTCATTTGAACGATTCATTCATGAACGAAGAGGCCCTCCGGTACGCAGTTTGTTTTCGCAGAATCCGTAGCGGAACCGCGGAACCAAAGAAAAAACGACGCAGTTTTTTGGGATCGTCATGTTTCTCAAGGGGTTGAGTCGATGGGGTGAAACTGCTCAGGGGCTGCGCTGGGATCAGTGGGTGGGGGAAGTGCGCCTGCGCGGTGCGGCTGGAGCCTCATTGGTTACCCATCTGGCCGTCCGTCCAATGATCGGCCTCAAGCAATCGCCGCCCATTGTCACTTCGTCACTTTCTCGCTGAGGCCCGAATGAAACGATTGACAGCTGACGTCCACCCTGACCGTGTACGCTGAGATCCAGTGCCCTTAAGTCTGCTGTACTCGGGATGCGCCGTGAACTTATCTGCATTTGTTGGAGGACCTGTTGCTGTTCCTGTGTTTTGGACCGTATCTTCGTTGGGGCCAGTACTTGAATTGGTCATCTATCGTGAGTAAATTTTTTTCCGCATTTGCATTAGTTTGAATTCGGATTTTCGCTGATGATAGCTCCGAAAAGTCAGTGTCGCTCTGATTACAAGTAGGGAAGATAGCCGGTGTTTTCCAGTGAATATATATAGTGGCATTTCTTATTATTGGCAATTTTGCAATCGGTTTTAACGATAGGAAAATAAATGCCTTCACGGAAAGAATTGTGTTTTAATTGAAAAGATAAATAACTCGAGCATTTAGATCATCTGGAAATGTTGAAATACATTTGCGCTTATGTTAAAGAGTTCAAATTTAATTTATAGTGGATCGTCTAAGATATAGAAGTCGTTTTTTCCTTGTAAAATTTTAAGATCATTTTCGCTATGCATGGAGATTTTATTCACGACAAAGTTTCGCATTGCACAACTGTTGCATTGTTTAGTGAGCGCTGTAATTTGCAATGGCTAAAATACATTAATCTCAAAACATAATCGTCTCAAATTTTTCACTAGTGCGTTCATCTTCTTTTAAATTACGTGCTTCTCTTAGGTAATTGTTTTTCATAGATTTTTTTCCCATTACGAGACGAATAAATTTTCCGTTGAAATCTCTCACTTATTATTGTGCTTGTCTGAATGTTGTTATGGCGTTAAGAATTGTTTTTGTTCATAAATCATGCTGAACCAGTGCGAAGATATTTTAGGGCCGGTTTTATAATGCCTGACTAAACTGCACGTTAACTAAGGTGGGGATAACGGTGACTTGTAATTTACCGAGAGGTTGCATATCATGAGCCGGCGTATTTGTCTGGTTAAACTAGAGTATAGCGTCAGTTAAGTCCCGAAATTCTGTAGTGTAATTGACCGTCAATTCTGGGCGTTGAAGTGGTATTCAAGCTAAACCGTGGATTTTCTCGGGGTAAAAGGTTAACGGGAAGATTGTTGATTAAAGGTTGACGTGAAGGTTAAACTTGACGGACGTTTTGAAATGCTGAAGTACCCTACGATATTATAATGAGAAATAATTGACCAAGCGCGGTGTCCTCCGTTTTGCTCCGTATCTACGATGTTAGTAATCAATTCACAATATTTTTAACGCCATTATACAAATGTAATAAGTGAAATATTTTCATAAGATCGGTGATTTATCTGGAGCTGACCTCTGTTTTCATGCTCTTAGAAGTATTCTTCGGTTATACGCAACGAGGTCCTAAACGAACCTCTATAGTTTGATAATAGTCAACATCCAATAAATACTGTCTATTTTGTGGACTGCAGTCTGAGATCGTGTGCTCAATCCCTGAAAATAACGGTGCTATGCAATATTTGTGACGGAGGTGGCGTTTGTTATGATTTGTACCAGCCGAAGTGTTAGGCGAAAATTACTAAAATTACATATCGTATGATTGGAAGGAGGCGAAACAGGAGTGTAAGTGTATAAATATATTATCACCTGATTTTGCTGTCTTCATGAAAGAATTCCAAATGTCACGGTGTTCACAACTACAGTTTAAATTCGAGGAACAGCCAAGTTCCGTATTTGGCAATCGAAAGAGAGAAAAAGATCGTACTATTTGCATTCGGATTTAGAAGCATGTAATATTTCACAATTAATAGTCAGGATATATGTTATGAGGTGAAAGGGAGTACGCTGTTAAAATGCTTTCGCGTTTACTTTTCCAAAGATATGATTGTCTGAGTACCACATTAAAATTTTTAGGTAGCACCATAAACAATATGTGGCGTAGGGCTTGATATTTATTGGAGATAAATATATGGGAATGAGCGGGGAAAGTGAAAGATTGCGTGAAAAAGAAAGGACTTAGCACGTTTCGTACGTAGTATATACAAGATGCTGTTCGAGTTTTCTTTGGAAGTTGAGAAAGGCAAATTGATTCAACCAATATACCTCGTGTGGGTAATAAAGTAAGAATGACGGATTTATATATAAGATGGTTGATGTATTAATTATTAATGAACTTGTTTGGCAAATTAGCATTTAGAGTGTGGAAGAATACTAATTATTGTGACTTTAGTAATGACCTGTCATCCTTCTGATAGAAAAGTATTTGGAAAGGCAGCTTAAGCAAGAGAGTGAATTCCTATCCCATCTGTAGTTTCTCTTTGCATGTTGTTGTGTGTTGCCTTCAACAGAAAAGAAATGTGACTTAAGAGCCGAAGTACTGTTCTTAGTCAAACACGGGTTATGTACTGTTAAAACCTCCTTGCAAATTATCTACCATCAAATGTAGCTTCAGAGCCATAGAATCAGTGGTGCCTATCTAGATACCTCAGGTTAATGCATTGTGCCATTTGGTTACCAATACTAGGTTATATTTTTTCAGATTTGAATATTTTAACTTACTGAAAGTAAACAAATCGATGCGTTATCCTTAAAAAGTTTGATTTTCTTCCACGCATTTGAACCTTAATTCATGGATAGAATTGGGACCCTTACACCTAAAGACTTGAGGAATATCAAAGGCTGGATGAATGAAAGAAATATTATGTTAAGCTTCTCAAGCATCGCCTGCGGAGGGAATGTTTGAAACGACCAGTCAGTTGTAAATATTTAGCCTGCTGGGCTACCCTGGCTATTGGGAAATCAGTTGTCCGTGTACTTACGTATTTGTTCATGAGGTTGAATTTATAGGAATTGACTTCATTCACCGCCCATTATTTACCATGTTCATTGGTGACCACTGAAAATTTTTCATCGATAAGCTCTTTGAAAGTCTTAAATGGGATTCTTGGTATGGTTTCTTCCTAAAATATTAAACTTCACTACTACTTGTCGACGTTTAACTAACTAATACGTTTAATAAGTTTCCAAAGGATAAGTAAAGTCATATTCCTATACGGAACAGCCATTTTACATCACATATCTGGTACACTTGTTAATTTATTGGGATTTCAATCCCATATGCTGCTTTCATTAATTTTTTCATGATCTATCCATTGGACAATCAATAATGAGTACCAAAGTTCAAATATCCATTAGGCATAATATTTTCAACGTCTCATTCCATTATTTAATGTTATGAAGTAATCTACTCATTAAGGTGGACATAGTTCTTTGTAACGTACATATTTCTTCCATTTATTATAGAACCATTGTCTCCTTGCCCTTGCTCGTTACTAAAAATCCTAAATCACTGTTGTCCGCATCTCAAGCTTGATGCACAATTCATCTGCATCATTTATATATCTAATTCATCTCCTGCATTAATTCCCTCACCTCACTTAACATGTCTAGCCTTTCCTACTTTCTTTCCCTTTGTCAATATTATCTATATATTCCTGTGTACCCCTATTCTTATCCTTTATCTGGGTCAATAACAGTTTCACTCCTAACCTTCCTCCATATCTCTTAACCAGACTTTATTTGCACTTTGGTGGAGTAATGATTCCCGTAAATCTCCTCTTTTTATTTATTCCCTGTCTGTCTCACTCCGATCTCTACTCCTGTAGATGTATTTTAGCATGCATAGCAGCAATTTATGTGATGAGAAACAGTCTATGATCATGTCTCAAAGGCAAATTTTCTTAAAAGATTTATGAAAGTGGAGTGGATGTAAGAAAAATTTCTTCTTTAATCACTTCTAAAATAGAACATGGTATGATAAAAGTCTATGACGAGGTCATATTATCCCAGTTATGGTCATGAAAGCATGTACATTTATTATTAGCGAGTGATGTCATTATGGTGCTTTCAGAGATTGTTTGGGGCCACATTCGAAAGAATCACCCCAGAGGTAGTTAGAAAAAAAATGACTAGCTGTGACACCTGGTAACAGCATAATTCCCTTGAAAACTCAAATCCAAAAAAGACAGGTGCAGTGCAGTGTTAGTGCATGCTGGAATACTTATGCTTTAAATGAAATACAAATAAATTCTTAGCATGCTATGTAAATAACTGTATGTTTGTACCCCGCCCTGGGTATCCAATTCACACTAGATAGAATGACGATTTTTTTCCGACCCCCGCTACATCTGGAATTTTAACCTCACTTAGCCCCTTGTTGCTATTCTGGATTCATTAGTGTCTTTTTATAGTTAAGTACTTTGCTCAATATTTCAAACATGCTCAATGAAAACTTCATATTTGGTGGCCTCAGAATAAAGGAAAATTTGTATCACATATATATATGTATAGTATCCGTAAACACCATTGAGAGTTGAAAAATTTCATATCAAGCTTTCATTCTGATTAGATAGGCTTTTCAATGGATTATTTTTTCTAAATTGAACCCAACAACTGTAATATATTCGCAACCTGTCTCTTCTCCGTTTATTTTTACTTTGCTGTTGATTCGATGTGAAGTCTAGTTGCTCTTGTGATAGCACTTAAAACTTATTCTAACACAAGCTTGGCAAAAATAGTCTTTACGTAAAGAATACATCCCCATCCCAAGCTGTGTGCCAGAAGGAGTAGCTATATATTGTTATGGATGCATAATGTTATAACATGCACCATTTTATCAAGTATGCCTTGCCTTTTCATAACTTCTCCCCAAATAAGATTAGATCCTCTCTTGGCATTACAACTTTAGCTGATCGCCATATCCTCAATGACCGGAGACTCTTCTTTAATTTCATTAATGGCAAATGAACATCATCTGACTTTCTTCCTTTTTTTCTGCTTCGTGTTCCTTCGTGCACGACGAGGTCGAGTGACCTATTTCATTGTTTCACCCCCTGCCTTTCTGTCTCTTAACGTTCTTTTCTATTCAAACTTCCTTCTTCCATTAACTCGGATGCCATTTTCCAAATTTTCATCCTTTTTTCATCCCTCATCCATCTTGAACCATCAGTATCGTAATTTCCCTGCTATTCCTTGCACCACCCAATGAAATTTATTATTCTTTGTTATTTATTTGTAAATACTGCTGAATATTATTTGTTCATTATTGGTTATGTTGCATAATATTGTTAAATTGTTTCTCCTGTTATTGTGGGTCCTCTGATATTGGCCTCGAGCTGTTTTGGGACAGCATGAATAAATAAAAGGTTTGCTGCAAACTGTTCATTTATTTAATATTTGGATGTCAAGTTTTCTAGGCCATGAGCCCCTGAAGTAACTGTGGTAGGGCTACATAATGTTCTTTTAGGTAATTCAAACTTCATTAATTCTACTTAAATTTTAATTTTAGACAATAATGTTGTTTTCATAATCAGTGATTTATGACCATCAATTTTAATTTTTGATGGCAATGAATTCATTCTCAATGGCATTACCATTCAAAAAAGCAGTCCTCTCTATTACAACATCAGCTACACTGTTGACAGCATGTTTCATAATGTTTCACCTAATACTTCACTGGGAAGGGCTGAATGCTGTCATGCAATAGGTTTTCGTCTTGCTAATGAAGAAATTTAAACTTAGTCCTGTACCTCATTATAATTTTATTTGGCCGAGCCTGAATTTCATGAAACATATTCCTTCTTACCAGTATGTATAGTCACAAATATGATGATATAATTTTAAGTCATGAAATATTTGCAGCTTGTTGACAATCATATGGCTCAATTCTTTTCGTGTCTCTTACACCTAATTACCTCCTAAATACCACCTTATTGTGTACATTTTTATAAAACTGAAAATGCTTCTATATAGGCATAAAGTAATCAAATGAATTACAGGTAGTCCTAGACTTTCGTACAATTTGCACTTTCGTACATTCGTACAAATTGACACCTTTTACTTGACTTCCGTACGCTAAATTCGTGCATATTGTGTATCCCAACATTCAATTGTTTCAAATGGCTGTATATGTGAACAATATGAAAGTTTACAATGAAGGGAATTGTTGGTAGTTGACTCTTAATCTAGGTGATTTATTTGGGAGAGAGACTGCCTTCTTTAGGCTTAGTCTTTTCGGAAGACCAAAGAAACGCGGCACCAAGGGGTTCATTTGTGTGAGCTTACATTTTTCTCGGGGACGGAATATCACTGAACAGGAACTGATGGCACTTTTGCACTCTTTTTCAAAAATCGGGGTGGGATAATTTGAAAGTTCCAAGATGTTGTTGGCACGGATGAAGTCTTCACATTTCTTGATGTATTCTTCTTTCTCCAAGATTACCACTGCATTCCCCTTATCAGCTTTTTGCACCATTGTACCCTTACATTGTAGCCTTAAAATATTCTTAAAATCACTCCGGTTGTCTACTCAATAGAAATCCATTTCAGTTGGTTTCACAATACGAATGAGAATCATCGTTCCTGTGTTATAAGCACTAACGATTAATTTCCCACTATTTATTTCTAAGGGACTCCACATAGATTCGATCCATTCACAAGTAGTCATTCATTATGTCCATCTAATTTATGGTTTACTCGTTCCAGCTAGCACATTATAAGTCATTGATATAAGGTGAAAGGAAGAAATAAGGAAGTCGCTTCTCAAGTAAGCTTGTTATGGGTTTCTTACGGCCAGGCCTACAAACTTCCGGCACTTCCGTAGATGCTGTTATTATCCCATCGTTTCAGAGTGTTTATTAAGGTCTTTATGTATTAAAATAATGTTTTTATTATTGGCGCTTCTATATTATGAGGAGAAATAACATCATACCGCCATAATTTGAAAATCATTCACATTTATGAACTGATGGCCAAACAAAGGTCGTCAGGAAAACACACAATTTCACAAGAATAGCGACGTAGAATAATATAAAAGTGCCGGATGGAACATCTAATATACGTATTGTAGTCATCGGGTTATCAAGCCATAATTTAAAATTCATAAACGTTAAACAGTATGGGCCTTGAATAATTTCAGTTTTTCATGCACATGCCAAACAAGTTTTTTTTACATAATTGGGTATTTAATTGGTAACTACGCTTCACATTCCTAATAACTGCCGTGGCGTAGAGGTTAGCGTAAAGGGCTTCAGTTAAGTAGGTCCTAAGTTCGGATCCACCACAAGGTTATTTTTTTTCTATCCGCCGCATGGATAGAGTACTTGTATTATGCTTTATATCTTCACTAGCCGGTCGCTTGCAGTCATTAATTTTTTCTATTTATGGGAAAATCTGTTATCAGTTGTTAAGCCCTTATAAAAACTCGCTTAATTTCACCAATAGCCTTTAAATTCATATCGAGTTGAGCTGCGTAGCATGTGTAGTATGCTGTTCAGCCGCCTTTGGCGCTCCAACAGAAGTGACTTACGTTGCCTGAGGATATTTGACGGCATTCCTTACCTAATCTTCCCTAACATCTTACCCTTGCCTTATATAAGCCCCTTAGCTTACGATAAGCTGCTTATAAATTTTTTCCATTAGAAAACCATAAGAAACAGTTAACCTTTTACTTTATGCTATTTGGAGTATCGCAACACTCCTACATTTACACTTGTACTTGCCAATATTTCCAAATTGACGGAAGTATTTTTATTTTAACGACACGCTGATGATTGGCCATAGTGTCTTCTTTGATTTCAAGCCTAACCATTATTCAATAGAGAGGTAAACAAATATTTCACCGTACTCCACACTCGATTCCTCATTGACTTCAGTTTGTTTGTCTTTTCTAGATCAATTGTTTGTATGAGAATTGCAGCAGCTACGCTTTCCTCTCGTCAAAGTTGCAATCAGCCAACCGGCGGTAGGTTTGCTTTGCAAAACTGCTGTTACACGGTAGGTCACCCTCATCTCCACGTTAGTTAATGTGAGGTTTAACCAGATATTATAACACCGGGCCTATGATTTTGCTCTATCTGCCTGAATTGAGATGAAATTACCCAGCAGCTAGGTCGTTTGTTGGTTCATCCAGATCTTTACTGGGCTTAATGGATTTCCCTGTTAACTACAGAATTGTCTGAAAATATTCCTAGTAAACTGTGTACTATTTCACCATAATCGTTGATATAGACGGGAATACGAGTGGGTCTGTAACACTTCTTTCTTCTTACCAGTATATATAGTCACAAATATGATCTTTTACCTCACTGGAAACTGCACTGTGTAATACTAGGTACTCTAAGCATGGGATTGCTCAAAAGTACTATTATCCTGGAGATGACATCTTTATCTATGCTATAAGATTTTAGTTTTATCAATAATTTCCTGTGAGGCAATTTAATAAGTATTTTTTTTGAAATTGCAAAAAATCGTGTCCAGGAATGGTGTCCCCTATGGAGAGTGAAATATTGTGGGCTAAAAGCACTAAATGGGTTTTGCATGATCTACTTTTCCTTAATCCATGGTTAGTTCTCATTAACAAGTGTGTCTAGGTGTTTCATTACTGAGCTGACTACTAGGTATTCAAGGACTTATCATGAGATGGATGTTAATGATATCGGTCTGTAAATAGATAGCTGTTCCTCTGTTTCCACTCTTATATATTGGGGATACATTAGCAAATTTCCAATCATTAGGCACTTTGTGTTGCTTGATGGATTTACTGGATATAAACTATGTGTAGTGGGGAAATTTCTGTGGCTCATTCTCTAAGTAGGCGAGATAATATTTCGTCTGGACCAGGCGATATATTTGGTCCAAAGCGTTCTGTACATTTTCTATTCCTTGAGCACTTAACTCAAGAGGTGGCATTTTTCATGTGTAAAAATTGTCAACTGTCTTGATTGAGTTCTCAGGAGGCTTGGTGAATATGCTCTTGAAGTGGGAACTTCATAAATTTGCCTTTATTGCAACTGTTTGTCAGCACATCTGCATTGTCGTTTTTCAGGGAACATTTTGGCACGGTTGATGTTTGATGTTGCATGCTTGGTGGGAACTAACACAGCCTGCAAACTCTGCTTTTGTAACTAACAACGAGACGTAGCCAAAGTGATGTTCAGGATCTGGATGCATATGTTATATATTGAAACTATTTAGGTAAGGTAGAAAATGTATCACGGCTTTCTTCCACATAGGCCCGGGTGCGAGATGTATTCGCATGTAAAGATTTCACGCAGCATGACATATACATTGAGTATGTGCTACCTTTCAACTACGGCCGCACAGTAGAGAGTAGTTGTGCTCCCGCCTTTCCGGGTTTACGACAATACCTGTGGCATTGGTTCGCGATCACCTTATGTATTGCTTATATGTATTTAGCAAATGGACAATAGGGTGGTTTCCTATTATTTTTTTATTCCCAAAATCGAAAGATTATTACTCCTGGAGTACGTATTTCACGCTTTTAGATTTTTAAATGACGATATCTATTTTTCGCGATAAAATGAAAAGTGAAAATTTTCAAGCGCGCGAATACGCGACGCTTAAGTATGAATGTCGGGAAGTCTCTCCGCGTGACGTATTTCTGGTTCCCCCTCCCGCCCTGCGAGGTGACCTTGAGGCGAGGCTTAACACTGATACGACGCAGGCTGCTAGCGGCTAGCCTAGTACCCTGCTGGCTGGTAGCGCTTGGCTTAAACAAGGATTATTAATGCCTTATCAAATGGAGAAATCTTTCCGACCTTAGCCAGTTTTAATAAGTGATTGTTAAGACATGTTTCCCTGAGCTCTGCGCCTCATGCATGCAATGGTAACCTCAGAAGACGTATAACTCCTATCTTCTCGTATAGAAACTAGGTCCCTGTGACGTCACGTGGAGTGGCATCGCATGGGCGCCAATCTGGCCCTTTTCAAATGAGGATAAAAATGGACCATTGCCATTCGTCTAACCCGGTATTTCTAAAACAAAGTAACTTGTATATTATGAATACACTAATGGTGGGTAACGAATCGCAATCAATGCCTTTCATTTTCTTTGATGAAGGAAACCACCCTATTGTTGCTTGCACGTAAATTACAGACTTTGAATTGAATTCCTTATTTTTATCTGAGCATTGTCAAATTTTAAACGCAGTTCTAAGGCCATTATTAATGCATTTAACGCGGCAACAATTTCCATGTTGCTGTTTATACATAACTTGAGATATAAGTTAATATCGTTAATATAGTTAAGTCGTAGAATTTCGTTTAAAAATTGTAACCGCTGCTCAAAAGACAAATAATTCAATTCTTAGTGTATATTTCTTGAGAAATAAACAAATATTTATTTTGAAAATTGACTGTATAAACAATTGAATGACCGCTGTCCCATACGGCTGAGAGGGGTTCTATAAGACGAAGCGTCCGGGTACCTGAAGACGTTGTAAACCCGCGACCGTCCTAAGAGGGGGAGAACTAGAAAACGTATATATATGGCTTTCGATCTCCTAGCCGGGTAAATCTCACATGTATATATACGCCCGTCGTCTGCCGGGTCAGGAAACGTCCACACGTATATATACGTGTACAGTAGGGAAAAGGTTAAATAAGCGTATACACTAGGGTGGGCCGAAAAAATGTTTTTTTTCCTGATCAAATTTGTCCTATGCGGGAAAGTTACGAAATGATATAAGGATCTCGCATACAAAATTTTTTCAAATCGGATAATATTAACCACTGCCGCCCGAGCTCTAAAGTTTAAAATTTTGCAAAAAATCAGGCTGATTTTAGGATCAAACAGCTATGAAGACGAATTTTATGAAAACATGGGATAATTGATAATGTCTAAGAGATGTTTATAGTTTGAAAATGTAATTTTAAGTTTTTTGACAAAATGTATGGTTAAAAAAAAGTCTATGAATTAACAACAAAATAATAGTATAGACCACCCACTCAACACAACTCATTTATGCCTACATTTATAAAACTCAATTTTGGGGGCTAAATTACAGGTAAAATAATATTTATTTCGATTGAATTTCATTTCTTATATATATTCAATTCTTGAGGCTACCATCGAGCTCCACCCGTTACCCCCCAACCAACCTTCCAAAGGACACGATTGTGAAAGCACATCAATTACTCTGACGAAATTATTTTTTGATTTTTTTCGAATTTTGGCTGAATTTCTCCATCTCATTTGCATGATATTGCCCATCCATGCCTGCGTTCTATACTGCACATGGATTTTGATGCTACAATTATCATTTGTACCATCCTTTTATCTGCTTGTGTGTGGCAGGGAATAGGTACTTCTAATACAGATCTATCCGTAACAAGTTCTTCCAAGTTTTTGTTTGTCATCCCAGCTACTATTGGTGTTTGATTTGCCTCAATTGGTTCCCAGTCAACCAAGTCAATATAATTTTGAGCATCGAAGTTTAGAAAGATTTTGTGCTTCCCGGCGAATGGACTGAGTGAAGAGTTCTCGGGATCGCCACCGGGTCAGGAACTCCATACCTGCCGATGTTTTGATGTCCGACTTGGTTATCGTCCGCAGGGCTGTGAAGTGTTCATTCACAGCCCTGAGGAGGATGACCGAGTCGGACATCGAAACGTCGGCAGATATGGAGTTCCTGACCCGGTGGCGATCATGAGAACTCTTCCCTCCATCGAAGGTTAGCTTTGGAAAATTCGAATTTCCTCAATTCCTCCTGCTGAGTTTCTCTCGATTTCAATGTATTTGTGATGGCCATTGCATGAATTTGTCTGCATTCATCGGCTATTGTTGCAAGCAGAATATTCTCTAGGTGAGCAAAATTACATTTCCCTGAATCATAGAGTAGCGGTGTATTAGATGTCTCTATCTATATATTTCATAAGAAGAATCATCTTAAAAATATACTTCGGGCCTTCTGTTCAATATTGTCTCAACTTTACTGAAAACCGCATTGGGACGTAAACTTCGATAACAAATTTGCCAGGATCATCAGATCTTTAGACGATGCTGAATGATAGTTCAGTGCAATGAAGCAGGCAAACAAACCAATGCAAAGGTCTTCTTCGGGCCATTTCCATTCTCTTGATTACTCCAGCATGGCTTCCGGTGTTAACCTCAGTTCCATTGCACACAATTGCTTGGGGTCCATCGATAATGATCATCTCCTCCCCTAGAAAATTTGTTATGAAATCTTAGAGGCCAATAGCTTTGCTGACACATGGGCTGACATGCCATAAGTAGCGTAAACCGGGCTCTTGAACGAGAGTTACATGCTCCTCACCTATTGTTTTTCACTTTGATTGACTATAAACGAAAGCAGAGTCTTTCCTCTTGTCGAAGTAAAGTGCTTGCAGTTTAACAGTTCCCACATTCCTCCGAAGAGACGTGCGCAATCTTTCTCTTTTCCTTCTAACTTTGTTCTTGTCAACAAAAAGTACATTGACTCCGTGAGTAACCTTCCCGATATCTATTAGCTGCGCAGATGAAATTGCTGCAGAGGTATGGTTTGATATGCAGAATTATTCACAGGATGATGCAAATCTTGGCAATTTCAAATTACTTACACTAACGTTTTTCCATGAAATCCTCTCCTTCACTTGCATTACATAACTCTCCATTCAATGTCATTTCATCACCTGAGTCTTCCGAACAGAAGTGTTACGACAAAATAGGGTGGAACATTCGGGTGTTCCTTTTCTCCCTCCAACCTGCAAAGCCTCGTCTTCCTATTTTTGGTCTCCTGCCCATCGATTGCGCCTATCTTCATTTTCCTGCCACTTCTCTGACCTTAGGGAATTCCCATTCTAAACAAGGCATTTTCGAAAGAATATCAAAAACGAAATCAGTCTCACTAAAGCAATTTACATGCTGCAACATCAAAAAGCTAACTTGCTTGACGAAGAAAGTCTTGCTTCAGATCAATGAAAGCATTCTTGTTGACAGATCGAAGAGCATTGCAATTATTTCCATGATATTGAATAATTTGTCAAACAATTTGCCTTAATCCAACGACCGGGTTGAAGGATCTATGCCAAATGCCTTCAATGGCATTAGCTGTCTCCGCGATTCCCGGCAGAGAATTAATGGTATTTTAACTTTCTTCTTCAATGTACCAAGAGTGCAAAAACATGTTCGTCATCTCATCAGATCATTACCCATGAAATTTTCGGGTACAAAAAATATCACGCACTCCACTCCACACCCGGTACGCTTTCCCTCTATTCTAACGATTGCTTCAATCCTCCCGTAATCCTTTGGAAGGTTGATTGGGGGGATACGGGTGGAACTCGATGGTAGCCTCTTCCTCGTGGTGAGTTCTGGGTAGTTTCTTCACAAAACTAGCAGAGAGCTACTCAGTGAAATGCTTGGTGTTCAGGTTGTTTTTTCTCAGCCTTGGCTGAATTTCTTGTTGAAAATAGCCACACAAGTACGTTATTCGTCATTATGATTGATGTTAATTTCAAATAATTTACCTTATTATTACTATTGTGGGATTATTTACTACCACATGATGACTTATTTGATAAGAAATGAAATTCAATCGAAATAAATATTATTTTACCTGCAATTTAGCCCCCAAAATGGAGTTTTGGAAATGTAGGCAAAAATGAGTTGTGTTGTGCGGGAGGTCTATACTCTAATTTTGCATTTTTTTTTTTAACCATTGATTTTGTCAAAAAATCTTCAATTTTCACTTTCATAAACTATAAACATGTATCCACTATCATTTCGCAACTTTCCCGCACAGGGCAAATTTGTTCAGGAAAAAAAAACTTTTTTTGGCCTACCCTAGTATAAACGCCTTAAAAACACCTTTTTTTCCCAGAAATTGCATTGATTGATTTTCAAGATGCACAGTCAGAGCGGTCACTTTTGGGAGGGAGGCCCCCCGCTCGGAGGGTCTGAGAGAGGGTGAGCTCAGAGACCAGTAGGGGTGGGCTCATTGAGGAAAGGGTTTTGGATGAGCGTCCTTTTGCAGTGCTTTGGTGAAAGTGCTGAGCGTGTGGCAGGGAGGAAGAAAAGGTATGCTCACAGCAGCCTGCCGTGTGTACGTACCAGGTACGTTCACGGTAGTGAAAGTGTTAAGCTAAGAGGGATACTTGTTGTCAATGGCAATCACCCATATTTTACCCATAGCTTTCTTGAACTTCTGTCTGCAAACATATGATTTTGCGGTTTTTTTATACTTTCTTAGGTTTTGTTTGATGGCCTCATGGCATTACTTGTAACTGTTGCGAATGTAAATTTGGTATTCTTTGGAAGGAGTGAAACGGAAGTGTGCGGAGAGCAAGCGACAACATTTGGGGAAACGTGCTTGAGGAGAATTTGAATGCAGTCAAATATCTTGAAAGCTTATACCATTGATTTTTAATCAGGTAAAATATTAGAATGTGTCCAAATCTCAACCCTTTCCTACCAGCACCTGCAATTTGAACAAGTATTCAGTGCTATGAGTAGCATGAGAATGTTTTAAACCTCTCAGTAGGCAGCTTTTTTTGTGTAGATCCCCTGGTATTTTTGTCCCTCAGATTTGATACCCAACGCAGGGGGCCTGAGGCTGCAAATTGCCCATCCTATACCCCACTTTCTTGTCTCGACCCTCTCAACCCATGGTCAACTTATCGCATTACCAGTGTTTTCTTTCAACCATATGTTGCATTTGATTTTCAACAATATACATCAGAGGAATTACGTACATTTTTTAAGCTTGTGGGATTTTAAATAGATTTCTACCATTAATAATGACAAAAGTTAGTGAACATTACATTCTTAGTCTGTTAGTCCAATAGTCAGCTGTTTTTAATGCTAACATTTTGTTTAAAAATTGCTGATGTCCAGATCAAAAGGAGCAATTCATTTGAAAGTATAAAAAAATTGTTATTTGCCACAAAAATTATCCTTGAAAAAAATATTGATAATATGCAGTGCAACCTTGATGAAAGAGACTCTACGGTGCTCAAAGTAACACTCGCGTGTACACGTACATGTTATTTGGATGTCAACAAGGCCGGCCTCGGTGGCGGTGGGGTAAAGTCCTCGCCTGACAAACAGTAGGTCGCAGGTTCGAATCCTGCCTGGGTAGGTGTTCCCTTTCCAGGGCATGGATGTTTGTGTTGTACTTTGTTAATATTGGAAACCCTCGTTGTAAAAGGCCGTTATGTGCTGTTTACTGTTGTGCTGTTTTAAGTGTTTTCTCTCCCCCCTTACAAGTACATGGAAACAAAATTTATTTACAATATTATTTATAATATTAGTACCTGAGTAAGGGCATAAAATATATAACTGGAGCAGTTAAACCAAAAATTTTATAATACCTAAATAACATCGTTGTAGGAGTCTGAGCCAC